>NC_037689.1:1528573-1697790 GCF_003255815.1 Theropithecus gelada
TCTACTCATCTGACAAAGGGCTAATATCCAGAACCTACAAAGAACTCAAACAAATTTACAAGAAAAAAACAAACAACCCCATCCAAAAGTAGGCAAAGGATATGAACAGACATTTCTCAAAAGAAGACATTCATACAGCCAACAGACACATGAAAAAATGCTCATCATCACTGGCCATCAGAGAAATGCAAATCAAAACCACAATGAGATACCATCTCACACCAGTTAGAATGGCAATCATTCAAAAGTCAGGAAACAACAGGTGCTGGAGAGGATGTAGAGAAATAGGAACACTTTTACACTGTTGGTGGGATTGTAAACTAGTTCAACGATTATGGAAAACACTATGGCGATTCCTCAAGGATCTAGAACTAGATGTACCATATGACCCAGCCATCCCATTACTGGTTATATACCCAAAAGATTATAAATCATGCTGCTATAAAGACACATGCACACGTATGTTTATTGCGGCACTATTCACAATAACAAAGACTTGGAATCAACCCAAATGTCCATCAGTGACAGACTGGATTAAGAAAATGTGGCACATATACACCATGGACTACTATGCAGCCATATAAAAGGATGAGTTTGTGTCCTTTGTAGGGACATGGATGCAGCAGGAAACCATCATTCTTAGCAAACTATCCCAAGAACAGAAAACCAAACACCGCATGTTCTCACTCATAGGTGGGAACTGAACAATGAGATCACTTGGACTCGGGAAGGGGAGCATCACATACCGGGGCCTATCATGGGGAGGGGGAGGGGGGAGGGATTGCATTGGGAGTTATAGCTGATGTAAATGATGAGTTGATGGATGCTGACGAGTTGATGGGTGCAGCACAGCAACATGGCACAAGTATACATATGTAACAAACCTGCACGTTATGCACATGTACCCTAGAACTTAAAGTATAATAATAATAAAAAATAAATAAATAAATAAATAAAAGAATAAAAAGAAATATAACCGGAAAAAAAAGAGTATAAATCATTTAACCATAACAACACATGCCACACATACGTTCATTGAAACACTAGTCACAATAGCAACGAGATAGAATCATCTTAAATGCCCATCAACAGTAGACTAGATAGATAAAGAAAATGTGGTACACAAACACCATGGATTACTACACAGTCATAAAACAGAATGAGTTTATGTCCTTTAAAGCATCATGAATGGAGCTGGAGACTATTATCCTAAGCAAACTAGTGCAGAAACGGAAAACCAAATATCATACATTCTCCCTTATCAGAGGGAGCTAAACAATGAGAACACATGGACAGCAAGAGGGGAATAACAGACACCAGGACCTACTTGAGTGTGAAGGGTGGAGGTAGGAATGAAATAAAAAATATACCTATTGGGTACTATACTTATTAACTGGGTGACTAAATAATCTGTACACCAAACCCTCATGACATGCAGTTTTACCTGTATAACAATCCTGCACATGTACCCCTAAACCTAAAATAAATGTTAAAGAAATAAGTAAATAAATAATTGGGTAAACATATGGATAGACATTTATCAAAGGAAGACATTCAAACAGCCAACAAATATATGAAGAGATGTCCAATATTATGAATCATTACAACCACAATAAAATATCATCTTACCCATTAGAAAGGCCATTATTAAAATGTCAAAAAATAACAGATGCTGGCAAGGATGAAAGGAAAATTGAAGTATTACACTATAGGAGGTAATGTAAATTATTACAACCATTATGGAAAACAGTGTGGAGATTTCTCACAAAACTAAAACTGTATGATCTAGCAATCCCACTAATGGGTTTATATTCAAAGGAAAGAAAATCAGTTTATAAAAGGAGTACCCACATTCTCATGTTTATTGCAGAACTATTCCCAGCAGTAAAGCAATGGAATAAATTTAAGTGTCCATCAAGAGATAAACAGATAAAGAAACAGGTATACATACATAACGAACTATGAATCACCAAAAATTTGAAATTTTGTCATTTTCAGCAACGTGGATGGAACTGAAGGTCATTATGTTAAGTGAAATAAGCCATACACAGAAATACAAATGTCACATGTCTCACTCATATGTAGGGCCTTTAAAAAATTTGATCTCATAGAAGTAGCCAATAGAATGATAGTTACTAGAAGTTGGGAAGGACAAGTGTGTGAAAGGGGATAAAGAGAGGTTGGTTAATGGGTACAAATATACCCATTTGTAGATAGAAGGAACATGTTCTAATTTTTACAGTGATGTACACATATTCCAAATGGCTAGAAGAGAGGGCTTAAGCTATTTTCAGCACATAGAAATAATACATACGTGAGGTGATGAATACCCTAAGTACCTTGATTTGACCATTACACATTCAATATATATATAAAAAACACATGTACCACATAAATATGTACAAATATTAAGTCGATAAAAAATTAAAAGTAATAAAGAATAAAATATATTAGGCATGCAGAAAACAAATGAAATGTCAGATTGAATCTCTTCAGAAATAACTAAATGTAAATGAATTTAATACTTCCATCAAAAATAATATATTGGCAAAATTGACATAACGTGATCCATGGTAAATGTTATGTTATGTGATTTTATTACAATAAAAATTAAAATGTTAGCCAATTATATTCTTTTAAGAAGAGACACTCTTTAGAGTAAAATACACAAATAATTTAAAGTAAGATAATGGAAAAGTTATACACTGCAAGCAGCAACTATAAGACAATTGAGCAGCTATAATATCACCAGATAAAATAAACATTAAAAGAAAAATTGTTACTAGTGACTATGAAGCATATTTAATGATGACATAAATATAAATTCTTCAAGAAAATGTAATAATTATAAATCTGTGTACACAAAATAATATAACCTCATAATACCTAAATCAAAACTAACAGAATTGAGGGAGATATTTTTAAAATTGCACAATAGTAGTTGGAGTCATCAAAATGACATGTGATAGTTAATATAATAACTCATCAGAAGATTATCAAAGATAGAACAACAGTGTAATCTAGACAAACTAGACCTAACATACATCTGTAGAGCACAGGACCCCCAAAAAGCAGAATACATACTCTTCTCAAGTGCTGTTACAGAAAAATGTTTAAAATACTTTAGAATATGTCTAAAAAATAGAACAGTGTTTACTTACCTCATTCTATGATGCCAGTACTACCTTGATCCCCAAAATAATTAAATACATTACATGAAGAGAAAATTACAGAACAGTGTCCTTTGTAGCTGCAGACACAAACAAACCTGACCAAAAAACTAGCAACATAATCCAGCAACATGTAAGGAATATTATACATCATGACCATATGGGATTTATCATGATCAGTTTAACATATGAAAACCAATAAATAAACTTGATAGAACAAAGTATGAATACCACAAGATTATGTCAATCAATGCAGAAAAAGCATTTCACAAAACCCAATACCTTGTCTTTTATAGGCACAGGCAAAGATATCATTATGAAGATGCAAAAAACAATTGCAACAAAAGTGAATATTGACAAATAGAATATATTTAAACTAAGGAGCTTCTGTACAGCAAAATAAACTATCAACAGTGTAAACAGACAACCTACTAAATGAGAGAAAATATTTGCAAATTATGCATTCAACAAAGAGCTAATACCCAGCACCTATAAGAAACTTAAACAAATTTAAAAGAAAAAGCAACCCCATAAAAAAGCGAGCAAAGGATATGGACTTTTCAAAAGTAGCATACATGTGGTCAACAACCATACGAAGTAAAAAGCTTAACATCACTGAGCGTTAGAGAAATGTGAACCAAAACCATAATAAACCATTAATGGCTATTATTAGAAAATAAAAAATAACAGATAGTAGTGAGTTTGTGGAGAAAAGGGAAAACTTATACACTGTTGGTGGGAGTGTAAATTAGTTCAGCCATTGTGGAAGACAGTGTGGCAATTCCTCAAAGACCAAAAGACAGAAATACCATTCAATCCTGCAATCACATAACTGGGTATACACCCAAAGGAATATAAATGCTTCTATTATAAAGACACATGCACATGTATGTTTATTGCAGCACTATTCACAAGAGCAAATACATGAAATCAACATAAATACCCATTAATGATAGACTGGACAAAGAAAATGTGGTATATATACACCATGGAATAAGATGCACCCATAAAAAAGAAGGAGATCATGTCATTTGCAGGGATATGGAGGTAGTTGGAGGTCTTTATGCTCAGCTAAGTAACATGGGAACAAGAAACAAATACTGCATGCTCTCACTAATAAGTGGAAGCTAATTGATAAAAACACATGGATGCATAGAAGGGAACAACATACACTGGGGTCTTTTGGAGGTTGGAGGGTGGGAGAAGGAAGAGGAATGGGGAAAATAATTAATGGGTACTAGTGTTAATACCTGGGTGATGAATAATCTGCACAACAAACCTTCATGGCACAAGTTTGTCTATGTAACAAACCTGCACTTGTACCCTGAACTTAACATTTAAAAAAAAATACTCAAAAACTAGAAATAGAAGGAAATTTCTCCAACCTGATAAAGGACATTTATACACATAAACAGTAAACATCATTCTTAATTGCAAAACACTGAATTCTTTCCTCCTGAGATCAAATAAAACAAACCAAATTCAAATAAAACGAACAGGACAGGTATGTCTGCTCTCACCATTTCTATTTAACATTATCCTAGATGTTCTATCAAGAACAATTAGACAAGGAATTCAACTGAAGGGATCTGGACAAAGGAAGAGGTAAAATGATCTCTATTGGCAGATTACATAACCTTGTTTAAAAAAATCAAAGGATCCACTAAAAAAATTAGAATGAATAAAATTACAGGATGGGGATATAAGATCAATAGAAAAATCAATCATATCTATACATTAGCAATGAACAATCTGCAGATGAAATTGGCTGCTCTGCCTATGTAGTAGCCATTCTTTTATTCCTTTACTTTCTTAATAAACTTGTTTTCACTTTCAGAATGTGCCTCAAATACTTTCTTGCATGAGATCCAAGAATGATCTCTTGGGATCTGGATAATAGTCCCTTTCTGGTAACACCTTCTTGGTGAATCATGAAAGGATGATACTGAGGAGACCCCTGATCCAAAGGAAATGGACAGAAATACCAATTGGCTGACTTTGTATAAAGTGGTGGAGTACTTGTGTAAAGGATGGAATTGAGTTAGTGGCCCAATTTAGGGGAGTTGGAGCCTCTCCTAACACAGAGTGGGTTAAAGGTTTCTCTTAATAAAAAGCAAGGACACAATCAAACTTGGATTTGAGGCCCAACTTAGGAAGGTACAGCCTTTTCTAAGACTTAATGGGTTAGAGGCCTCTCTGTAAAGTCTCTCCTAGGTAAAAATAGATTACCCACTACAGATGTTAAATGTTATTCTCTTTGAATTAATCTGTACTCTTTGCTGATGGCCATGAGTGACAGGATTAGACATGTACAGGATCACGGGACATGGGGAGCTTTGCTCTCCCCAAAAGGGGAAGCTTGAGAGCTGATGGGACTACTGAAAAGATCCCTTTACTACTGACAAGTGTCCAAGTGAACTTTTGATTCAGAATTCCTGGGATGGGTGGGCCTTTCTCCAGCCTCCTTGTGCTCCTCCAAGTCCCTGCCCCACCACAGGCAATGCTTTTCTCCCTTCCCTTTCCTTTCTCTCTGTGAAAACTGGTGGAATGAATGGTAAAAATCACTGTTTATCTCCTCTGTAAAGTTTTGATTAATCAGAAATGGGATTTGTGAGGCTAGTCTTAAGTTGTAGAGAATCTGTTGGACTTTGTGCTATGAATTTGTCCTTCTGTATCTTTCAGTCAGACAGAGGGGTACTACCTTAAGATAGAACATGGGCTTCTGACTCCATAAGACTGCTGTTCAAGATGGCCCAGCAAACTAGTCTGTTATATCCTTGGGAGCTTGACTTCATAATGATGTGGTGTACTTTCTTTTGGGCTCTACCTTCCAGGAAATAGTATTTTGTGGGTTCATGTCATAGTTATCCCTCAATGTTATCTTGAGCAGTTAAAAGCTTTTATGAGCTCAAAATTGCCAGCAGTAGGATCCTTCATAAGGGCAGTGGAAATCGTCCAATGCTATAGCTCAACAAATAAGATTTTGCCATTTTACATCGGCAGTCTAGGTTCAATTATCAGCTTAGGGAATGAATTCTTTATGGTTTGATATCTGTGTAACCTTTAGCATTTGTTGATTCTCTTCCCTTCCATGAACCATCTTGAATTTTCCTTTATCTGAGCACAGAAACATTTGCCATTTGCCCTGGCTAAAGTCAGGTAATAAGAGATTTAAAAAGGTGTTCTAAAAAGAGCACTCTGGTTAAAAGTCAGCTTAATTAAAAGTGAATATTCAAGCTCTAACAGCCTGGGACTCCTTGGAAAAAACCAGGTTTTTCTTAGAGCACCAATCTGTTCTTTAACAAAAATTTGTGAAGGGTTATAAAAGGTTTATAAGAATCTTACCTTATGGTCAATCTGATTAAGATTGAATACATTTGTCTATAAGGTTATATTAAGAATTGGGCTTGCCATCAATAGTCACTAATGCAAAGGTGAAACTTGGCTTTCTCTCTTGAACAAGACTTTCATCTAATTTTTAAGAAAGAAAAATTTTTTGTAAGCATTTTGAATAAACTGTAGGAAAACAAAAGGAAAGAAAAGAAAAGATTGTTTGGAAAGCAAAGTCTTCCCTCTATTAATGAGTAAAGGTTTTTTTGCCTTTTTAAAGTTTTGGAGTTATTATTTGAGCTAAATGAATGACTTTTGGTAACCTGGAACTCTATTAAAACCTTTGATATTTGACAAATTTTCCAAAACCAAATTATAAATGATGTTTTATTCTGACCTAACTAATTTTTTAGATATTAGGTCCCCTAAAGTATAAAAATGACATATTTGGTTTATTTGGTATAAAAATCATACAACAAGCATTGTCAAACATAAAATGGTGTTCAGTTTTCTTTGGGCTACATTTGTAAAGCTACGTTATTGGTATCTGTTCCAAAATAATGGGAAACTCCTATGATTCTGATGTGACTTTGTGTATGTTATTAATAGTTACAATTGTTAATTAAAATTGGTGTATGCCACAGAAGTCACCAAAATTCCTAGTCAATTGTGGCTTTAATACTGGCTGTCGTAGGACTTTTTGTCATCCACAGAAAATTGTTGTCTTGTTTTGATCCCCTTTAATGGTGGTTTATAATCAGCTATAGGATTTACAGGTGCTCTTGAATGCAGGTTTCTGATAACTTTGGAAATTGTGATATCAGAATAGAGGAAATAACTTTCAGGGCTCTTGTAAAGAGCTGAAGTGTTCATGAATATCAAGAAGAAAAAGTGTTAACTGCATGGACTTGACAAGTAGAAGACTGAAGTAATCTTTTGACTTTTTGCTTAAAATGTTTCTGATTCTTTGTTTTCTTTTTCATAGTCAGGGAAACTTTTCTTTTGAGCTATTGACAGCTTTCATCAATTGAGTAAAGTATACATACGTGAACAAACTTTGGAGCATATTTGTTTCTCTTTACCCAATTTCTCCAGAATTTGGAGACTATTTGTGAGTATTCTAAACTTATGGCAATAGAAATTTGCATAAGTGCAATAAGAATCTGTTTCTTTTGTAACAAGACATAATTGGAGAACCTGGTTACTTTACCAAGGGTTTGACTGGAACAGCATGCTTTCCTTTAAGGAATCAAACTTGATTTATAGAGTGCCAATAAAAGCCCTTTGGGAAAACTGGCCCCATTCCTTGTCTACATAGTCCCTGTTCAGGGTTCGTGACCTGTGGTAAGTAAAAAAATGTTACTTCCTGACAGGCCCAGAAGCCTCAAGTTATCTTGGGACCTCATGAGGAGAGGAATTTACCCAACAAATACAGGTATTTGACAGTACAAACGCATGGCTGCACTCAGCTTTTTTTAAAAAAGTCTTATCTGAGATTCCTTATGGAACAGAGTTCCATCAAAGCCAATGTGAAAAATAATTAGAAGTATAAATAGACTTTTTCACATAGAGTTTTTATACAGGCTTTGATGGAACTCTGTTCCATAAGGAATCTCAGAGATGGCTTTTGCTGCACTTTATACAAATAATCAGGCCAAGTATAGTTAGGCAAATCGGTCTTATCATGATTTGTCTTTAGTAAAAAATGGGAGACTCAAGAGAGAAAATATTGTTTCAATAATTATGGTACACTTGTTATTAGCTTCTAGTCCCATTAGTTGTTTTGAACTTTTCATTTAGTGCAATTTAGACTAACCCTACTTACTCCTGTGAACCAACCAGTAATCTCTGACTGCTGCTCAGAAAAAAAAAACAAAAAAACAAAAAAAAAAAAACAAGAAGAATGGGTAATGTAAAAATCTGAATCAATATTCTAATTCTGGGAAGGTATTGAAATCAGCTAGCAACCTCATATCAGCTCGGAGTAGATGCCCAGTTCATGGAAAGCTTTTTAGATTTGTTTACTTTGGATAGTTTAACTCATTTTGCTTTACTCTTGTGAAATATATTGCTGTTGCACACTATATGTAGGAAGCCAGGATAAACTTAATGTTCTCTTAATTTGAACACTTATTAATCTTCCAAATATCATCTTTTGTCAGAACTCAGAGTTATTAATGACCCTCAACAAACCAATGCTTTCTGACTAAACTCCTTGCTGTACTAAATATAAGAGACCTTAATAGTTAAGCAGGAATATCATCATCCCTAATCAGCCTGGAGAAGTTACAGAAGGATGGAACTTCATGTCTCTACAACCCTCAGGATTAGGTTTCTCTTATAAAAGGGAGGGAGAAAATATGTCAGTGATGTTTGAACCAGAGTGACTTCATCTTGAATAGGGGCTGGATAAAATAAGGCTGAGACCTACTGGGCTGCATTCACAGGAGGTTAAGGCATTGTAATTCATGGATGAGATAGGATGTCTGCACAAAATACAGGCCACAAAGACCTTGCTGATGAAACAGCATGTGATAAAGAAGCCAGCCAAAACATACCAAAACCAAGATAGCAACAAAAGTGACCTGTGGTTGTCCTCATTGCTGAATATCACTAATTATAATGCATTAGCATGCTAAAAGACACTCCCACCACTGCCATAACAGTTTATAAATGCCACGGCAATGTCAGAAAGTTTCCCTATGTGGTCTAAAAAAAGGAGAAACCCTTAGTTCTGAGAATTGTTCATCCCTTGTTTAGCATATAATCAAGAAGTAATGGTAAGTAGCCTTAGTCCAGCAGGCCACTGGTGGCCATTCTTACTTTCTTACTAAGCGTGTTTTCCCTTTAAAAAAAAGAAAGTGAAATTAAGAAAATAATTTTATTAAAAAATTGCATAATATTACAATAATAAGAAATAATTATAAAAGAAATGCAAGGCTTGTACACTGAACACTACAAAATACTTTAGAAATAAATTGAAAAGATCTAAATGAATTGGAAGACATCACATATTAATTGATTGGAAAGAAGACTCTGTAATGGACCAAAAATTGATCTACATATTTAAAACAATCTCTGTCAAAATATCATTTTTGCCGAAATGAACAGATGAGTCTAAATTTTATATCCAGTTGCAAATGTTTTGTTTGTTTGTTTGTTAAGACAAGGTCTCACTCCGTCCTCCCAGGCTGGAGTGTAGTGGTGTGATCTTAGCTCACTGCAACTTTCACTTCCCAGATTCAAGTAATTCTCATCCCTCACCCTACCAAGCAGCTGGGACTACAGGTGTGCACCACCATGCCCAGTTAATTTTTGTATTATTAATATAGGTGGGATTTTGCCATGTTGGACAGACTGGTCTCGAACCCCTAGTCTCAGGTGATCCACCCACCTCAGCCTCCCAAAGTGCTGGGATTACAGGCATAAGCCACCATGCCCGGGCCTCCAGTTGCAAATGATCCAGAATATTCATAGCAATCTTGAATGAAAAGAGCAAAGTTGGATAACCCACATTTCTTTATTTCAAACCTTACTACAAAACTATTGCTTTCAAGACAGAGTGATACTGACATAAGTATAGGCAACTATATCAATGGAATATAGCTGAAAGCCCAGAAGTAGACTGCCACGTCTGTAGTCAACTGACTTTCAAGAAGATTGATGAAGGAATTTAATGAAAAAATAGTAGTCATTTCAACAAATAGTGTTGGGGCAAGTGAGTATTCACATGTGATGACTCCTACTTACTACTGTACAGAAAAATTAACTCAAAGTGTATTATAGACCTCAATGAGAAAGCTAAAATAATAACACTTTAAAAAAAATAGCAAATTAGTAAATCATTGTTGCCCTGTGCTAGTTAATTATTCCTTAGACATGACACCCACAACACAAGCAACAATAATATAATTTGACTAAATAATAACTAACAAATTGTTATGAAAAAATATATCAAAAATAAATTTAAAAAATGGAAGAAGTGTTTGAAAATCATGAATCTGTCAAAGGCTTGCATGCAGAATATGTTTTTTTAAAAAACCTCTTACAACACAATAAAAAAATACAATTAATAACCAAATTAACACAATTAAAAATTAGACAAAAGATCTGGATATTTCCCAAAATAATATATAGTAACAGCCAATAAGCACATGAAAAGGTGCTCAACATTATTAGTTATGAGGGAAATGTAAATCAAAGTCAATCAAAGTCACAATGAGATAATACTTCACACATCCTAAAATGGCTAGAGTTAAAAAGACTGACAATAAGAAGTGTTTGTGAGGATGGGGAGGAATTGGAACCTTCAAGTACTACTGGCAATAATATAAGATGATACAGCCACTTTTGAAAACATTTTGGCAGTATTCGTGTTGTTCATCACAGAGTTGTGATGTGTCCAACAATTTTACTCCTAATTATATATTCAAGAGAAATGAAAGCATATATCCCTATAGAAACTTGTACTGTATATAAATGTTCTTAGCAGAATTTTTCCTGATGGTGAAAGTGTGGAAACAACTAATATTCATCAATTGATGAATGGGTAAGGGAAATATACAGTCTTACACATTCTTTTAACGCAACATCAAGGATTGAAATATGGTAATACTGATTAATCTTGAAATTAGATTAAAACATGTGTAAAAACATTGAGCTAGTGAGCCGAGATCATGCCACTGCACTCCAGTCTGGGCAATAGTGTGAGACTCTGTAAAAAAAAAAAAAAAAAAAAAAAAAAAAGCATTGAACTGCACACTTTAAATAGGTGAATTTTAAGTAGGTGAATTATGTCTGTGTGAAGTGGTAACAAAAATAATTGCTTCTAGTCATTTTTTGGAGGGACTGCCATCAGGCAGTTAATACAATCTATCTTGTTTGTCCAAACCATCAGTTATTGGCATTTTTTCCCCATGAATTAATTAAGAATGGGAATCAGAAAGACCTCTGGAAGTGTTTTATATGGGAGATGTAGAAGTTGGAATGCTCCCTTCCTGCTTCTGAAATAATTATTGATAAAGTTAAGGAGAATTATGATCAAAATTTTGTAAGAGCATATCAGGAGAGGAATAGCAGAAAGGGAAGTTAGTTAAATCTGAGGTACTTGTAAGTTTGAAAGCTACACCATGGTGGGGTTTTTTGGTGATGAACTTTTGTCTGTGAATCGGTATAGAATTGTTGTTGTTGTGCAGGGATATGAGTGGGTTACATCTTATTCCACCATATTGCTATTGTCACTTGCCAGTGTTTAAGATTTTTTTCAAGATGAATTTTTCTCTCTTGCACTTGGCTCTACAGAATGAAAGATCTTGGTGTGAGTAGAAAAGGGTAATTTTGAAAGACATAAGTGTAGTAACATCCCGTTTTCTCCCTGTATCTTCAGGGATTTAAGGTATTCTCTCTCCAGATGCTGAGTTGCCCCTCTCTTTTCACCTCTATAGAATTTGGATGTCACTTTCCAGTAACTATAACTCCAACTTTTTCCCAATCATTCTCTACTCACACCAACATCTTTCATTCTGTAGAGTCAAGTGCAAGAGAGAAAAATTCATCTTGAAAAAATCTTAAACACTGCGAAGTGACAATAGCAATATGATAGAATAAGAAGTAACCTACTCATATCCCTGCACAACAACAACAATTCTACACCGATTCACAGAAAAAAGTTTCTCAGTAGAAGCCTCAGGATTCAAGTAGGATGTTGTGAAACCCCACTGGACCCCAAGGTTTAGGAGGATCATTTTGAGAGTGCACAGTTACATCCACATAGCTAATCCCCAGACTGTGCTTCTTAGTTAAAGATCAGAAATAACCCAGTTTCCCAAGGGGATTGGCTACATCCCTGATTGACCTTGAGCCTACAACCAAAACCATCTGCCAAGTAGTGCAGAAAGAATCACACACACTAGTGCTTGGGTGAGAAGCTTGTCTGCCTGCTAACATCAGTCTGGAAAATGAACATGAATGTTTCCCTGTGGCTCAGCTTCAGACCCCCGTTGCTTAGAGTTCAGTCCAGAAGTGCTCCAACAAGGACCCGGTAGGAGAATCGCCCATATCTCACAGTTTGGGAGTCTTCCCGTTTTTATGGGCTTACGAAACTCAGTCCCACAGCAGATCTTTTAAATTTTTTTCTCTTATTATTATTTTTAATTGACACATAATAATTGTAAATATTTATGGGGTACAGTGTAATATTCTGATGCTAGTATACAATGTGAAGTAATCAAATTAGAGTAATTAGCCATCACTACAAATGCTTATAATTTATTTTTGTTGGGAATGTTCAAAATCCACCCTTTTACCTGTTTGAAAATGTACAACAAATTGTTGTTGATTATAGTACCCTATGGTGCTATAGAATATTAAAATTTATTTCTCCTTTCTAGTTATAATTTTATATTTGTTAACCAACCTCTGAGTATCCCCTCCCACTTCCCAGCCTCCACTAAACACTACTGGACTCTCTACTTCTACAAGATCTACTATTTTAGCTTTTACATACAAGTGATACAAGGCAGTATCTCACTGTATCTGGCTTATTTTACTTAACATAATGTCTTTCAATTCAATTGATGTTGCTGAAAATAACAGAATTTCATTATTTGTTATGGCTTGATAGTATTCCATCGTGCCTGTATACCACATTTTCTCTATTCATTCCTCTGTTGATGAATGTTTGGGTCAATTCCATATATTTGCTTTTGTAAATAGTACTGCAATAACTATGTAAGTGCAGTTTTCTGTTGACATACTGATTTCCTTTATTTTAGATATACACCCAGTAGTGGGGTTGTTGTATCTCACGGTAGTTCTATTTTTAGTTTTCTGAGGAACCTCTGTAGTGTTTAGTAAATATAAGAGTTTCCTAATCTCACACAGCTCCAGTACCCTACGTATGTCTTCCCCAGGTCTATTCATCCCTTAGAGCTGCATCAAACTCATAGCCCCCTGAGGCTCATGGGGAGCCTGGGCTTAGTGGTCTCTTTAGTGCTGAGACAATTGTAGTGTCAAGGCTCTACAGTCAGTCTGCTTAGAATCTCTGCAAGGTTCTCTGAAAGAGAGTCACAAAAAAAAAAGTCAGACTGTGGAGATTGAAACCAATACCTGATCCCTCAATATACATACATTGTCACATACCCACCAACATCAAGAACATTCAGGGAAATATGGCCTATTCAAAAGGACAAAATAAGATGCCAGAAACTGACCCTAAATTGATAGACATATGTGATGTCTCAGATATTAAATTCAAAATAGTTGTTTTAAAGAGGAACAATAAACTTTAATAAAGCACAGAAAATTAATTCAAAAATTTATCACATAAATCTAACACAGAGATTGAAATATTAAAAAAAATCAAACAGAAATTCTGGAACCAAAAAGAACAAGAAAAGAAAGAAAAAAGCAATAGAGAGCATCGGTAGAAGAATTAATCAAACAGAGGAAAGAATAAATGAGCTTGAAGCAGGCTGTTTGAAAATATGCAGACAGAGGAGAAATAAGAAATAAAAATAAAAACAATTAAGAGAGCTGACAGGATGTACAGGAAAACATCAAAAGAGCAAATATTTAGTTTATTAGAATTAAAGAAAAAATTGAGGGAAAAAGTACAAGGGCCTTTCAAAAAGTAATAACAGAAATTTTTTTGAAAGAGGAGAAGCACATAAATATGCATATGCAGGAAGACGAAAAGTCACTAATCTGATTCCACCCAAATAAGACAATTCCATCACATATTATAATCAGACTCTGACAGTTCTAACAAAGAGAGGATTCTGAAAGCAGCAAGAGATAGGAAGGAAATAACATGCAATGGAGATCAAACATGACTGGTAGCAGACTTCTCTGCAGAAACTTTAGAGGACGGGAGAAGTGAGACAATGTATTCAGAGTGCAAAGGAAGAAAACTGTCAACCAAGAATACTTTACCCAGTAAAACTATCCTTCAGAAATAAAGAAGAGATAATGACTTTTACAGGCAAACAATAGCTGAGGACATTTACACTAACAGACACGTACTATAAGAAATGTTACACCAAAACACCATCAGTACGTCACCATCCTCAAAAACCGAAGGTAGATAAAACCACAAAGAAGGGGAAAAAGCAGTACAGAAAAGCTGGTAATTTTAAAAATCAGAGTGCCTCTCCCCCTCCAAAGGAACGCAGCTCCTTGTCAGCAATGGAGTAAAGCTGGACAAAGAATGACTTTGATGAGTTGAGAGAAGACTTCAGACAATCAAACTTCTCCGAGCTAAATGAAGAATTATGAACCCAGCGGAAAGAAACTAAAAACATTGAAAAAAGATTTAACGAATGGCTAACTAGAATAACTAATGTAGAGAAGTCCATAATCGAACTGATAGAGATGAAAACCATGACACGAGAACTACATGACAAAAGGACAAGCTTCAGTAACTGACTCAATCAACTGGAAGAAAGGATATCAGTGATTGAAGGTCAAATGAATGAAAGCAAGCAAGAAGAGAAGCTTAGAGAAAAAAGAGTAAAAAGAAATGAACAAAATCTCCAAGAAATACGGGACTATGTGAAAAGACCAAATCTACGTCTGATTGGTGTACCTGAAAGTGACGGTGAGAATGGAACCAAGTTGGAAAAACTCTGTAGGATATTATCCAGGAGAACTTCCCCAACCTAACAAGGCACAACAACATTCAAAGTCAGGAACTACAGGGAATGCCACAAAGATACTCCTCGAGAGGAGCAACTCCAAGACACATAACTGTCAGATTGACCAAAGTTGAAATGAAGGAAAAAATGTTAAGGGAAGCCAGAGAGAAGGGTCGAGTTACCCACAAAGGGAAGCCCATCAGACTAACAGCAGATCTCTCAGCAGAAACTCTACAAACCAGAAGAGAGTAGGGGCCAATGTTCAACATTCTTAAAGAAAAGAATTTTAAACCCAGAATTTCATATCCAGCCAAACTAAGATTCATCAGTGAAGGAGAAATAAAATCCTTTACAGACAAGCAAACGCTTAGAGATTTTGTCACCACCAGGCCTGCCCTACAAGAGATCCTGAAGGAAGCACTAAACATGGAAAGGAACAACCGGTACCAGCCACTGCAAACACATGATAAAATGTAAAGACCATCGATGCTAGTAAGAAACTGCATGAACTAAGAGCAAAATAATCAACGAACATTATAATGACAGGATCAAGTTCTCACATAACAATATTAACCTTAAATGTAAATGGGCAAAATGGTCCAATTAAAAGACACAGGCTGGCAAATTTGATATAGAGTCAAGACCCATCAGTTTGCTGTATTCAGGAGACCCATCTCACATGCAGAGACACACATAGACTCAAACTAAAAGGATGGAGGAAGATCTACCAAGCAAATGGAAAACAAAAAAAGGCAGTGGTTGCAATCCTAGTATCTGATGAAACAGACTTTAAACCAACAAAGATCAAAAGAGACAAAGAAGGCCATTACATAATGGTAAAGGGATCCACTCAACAAGAAGAGCTAACTATCCTAAATACATATGCACCTAATATAGGAGGACCCAAATTCATAAAGCAAGTCCTTAGAGACCTACCAAGAGACTTAGATTCTGACACAATAATAATGGGAGACTTTAAAACCCCACTGTCAACATTAGACAGATCAACAGGACAGAAAGTAAACAAGAATATCCAGGAATTGAACTCAGCTCTGCACCAAGCAGACCTAATAGACATCGACAGAACTCTCCACCCCAAATCAACAGAATATACAATCTTCTCAGCACCACATCACATGTATTCCAAAATTGACCATATAGTTGGAAGTACAGCACTCCTCAGCAAATGTAAAAGAACAGAAATGATAAGAAACTGTCTCTCAGACCACAGTGCAATCAAACTAGAATTCAGGATTAAGAAACTCACTCAAAACCACTCAAATATGTGGAAACGGAACAACCTGCTCATGAATGATTACTGGGTACATAATGAAATGAAGGCAAAAATAAAGATGTTCTTTGAAACCAGTGAAAACCAAGATACAGCATACCAGAATCTCTGGGACACATTTAAAGCAGTGAGTAGAGAGAAATTGATAGCACCAAACGTCCACAACAGAAAGCACGAAAGATCTAAAATTGAAACCCTAACATCCCAGTCAAAAGAACTAGAGAAGCAAGAGCAAACACATTGAAAAACTAGCAGAAGGCAAGAAATAGCTAAGATCAGAGTAGAACTGAAGGAGATAGAGACATAAAAAACCATTCAAAAAATCAATGAACACAGGAGCCGGTTTTTTTGAAAAGATCAACAATATGGATAGACCGCTAGCAAGACAAACAAATAAGAAAAGAGAGAAGAATCAAATAGATGCAATAAAAAATGATAAAGGGGATATCACTACCGACACCACAGAAATAAAAACTACCATCAGAGAATACTATACACACCGCTATGCAAATAAACTAGAAATTCTAGAAGAAATGGATAAATTCCTGAACAGAGACCCTCTCCCAAGACTAAACCAAGAAGAAGTTGAAACCCTGAATAGACCAAAAACAGACTCTGAAACTGAGGCAATAATTAATAGACTAACAACCAAAAAAAGTCCAGGACCAGATGGATTCACAGCCGAATTCTACCAGAGGTACAAGGAGGAGCTGGTACCATTCCTTCTGAAACTATCCCAATCAATAGAAAAAGAGGGAATCTTCCCTAACTCATTTTATGAGGCCAACATCCTCCTGATACCAAAGCCTGGCAGAGACACAACGAAAAAAGAGAATTTTAGACCAATATCCTTGATGAACATCGATGCACTAATCCTCAATAAAATACTGGCAAACCAAATCCAGCAGCACATCAAAATCTTATCCACCACGATCAAGTTAGCTTTAACCCTGGGATGCAAGGGTGGTTCAACATACACAAATCAATAAATGTAATCCAGCATATAAACAGAACCAAAGAAAAAACAACATGATTATCTCAATAGATGCAGAAAAGGCCTTTGACAAAATTCAACAGAACTTCATGGTAAAAACTCTCAAAAAATTCGATATCAATAGAACATATCTCAAAATAATAAGAGCTATTTATGACAAACCCACAGCCAATATCATACTGAATGGGCAAAACTGGAAGCATTCCCTTTGAAAACTGGCACAAGACAGGGATGCCCTCTCTCACCACTCCTAGTCAACATAGTGTTGGAAGTTCTGGCCAGGGCAATCAGGCAAGAGAAAGAAATAAATGGTATTCAATTAGGAAAAGAAGAAGTCAAATTGTTCCTGTTTGAAGATGGCATGATTGTCTACTTAGAAAACCCCATCATCTCAGCCCAAAATCTCCTTAAGCTGCTAAGCAACTTCAGTAAAGTCTCAAGATACAAAATCAATGTGCTAAAGTCACTAGCATTTTTATACACCAATAACAGACAAACAGAGAGCCAAATCATTAGCAAACTCCCATTCAAAATTGTTTCAAAGAGAATAGAATATCAAGGAATCCAACTTAAAAGGGATGTGAAGAACATCTTCAAGGAGAACTACAAACCTCTGCTTAATGAAATTAAAGAGGACACAAACAAATGGAAGAACATTCCATGCTCATGGATAGGAAGAATCAATATTGTGAAAATGAC
Organism: Theropithecus gelada; assembly: GCF_003255815.1. Taxonomy (NCBI): domain Eukaryota; kingdom Metazoa; phylum Chordata; class Mammalia; order Primates; family Cercopithecidae; genus Theropithecus; species Theropithecus gelada. Next base: position 1,546,691 of record NC_037689.1, read on the forward strand.
TCTACTGCCCAAGGTGATTTATGGATTCAATGCCATCCCCATCAAGCTACCAATGGCTTTCTGCACAGAATTGGAAACAACTATGTTAAAGTTCATACAGAACCAAAAAAGAGCCCACATTGCCAAGACAATCCTAACACAAAAGAACAAAGCTATACTATACTACAAGGCTACAGTAACCAAAAGAACATGGTACTGGTACCAAAACAGAGATATAGACCAAGAGAACAGAACAGAGCCCTCAGAAGTAAAACCATACATCTCCAACCATCTGATCTTTGACAAGCCTGATAAAAACAAGAAATGAGGAAATGACTCCTTATTTAATAGATGGTGCTGAGAAAACTGGCTAGCCATAAGTATAAAGCTTAAACTGGATCCCTTCCTCACATTTTATAAAAAAATTAATTCAAGATGGATTAGAGACTTAAATGTTAGACCTCAACCCATAAAAACCCTAGAAGAAAACCTAGGCAATACCACTCAGAACATAGTCATGGGCAAGGACACGTCTAAAACACCAAAAGCAACGGCAGCAAAAGTCAAAATTGACAAATGGGATCTAATTAAACTAAAGAGCTTCTGCACAGCAAAAGAAACTACTATCAGAGTGAACAGGCAACCTAGAGAATGAGAGAAAATTTTTGCAATCTATTTATCTGAAAAAGAGCTAATATTCAGAACCTACAAAGAACTCAAACAAATTTCCAGAAAAAAACAAAAAACTCCATCAAAAAGTGGGCAAAGGATATGAACAGACACTTCTCAAAAGAAGACATTTATGCATCCAACAGACACATGAAAAAATACTCATCACTAGCCATCAGAGAAATGCAAATCAAAACCACCATCAGATACCATCTCACACCATTCAGAATGGCAATCATTAAAAAGTCAGGAAACAACAGATGCTGGAGAGGATGTGGAGAAATAGAAACACTTTTACACTGTTGGTGGGACTGTAAATTAGTTCAGCCATTGTGGAAAACAGTGTGGCAATTCCTCACGGATCTAGAACTAGAAATACCATGTGACTCAGCCATCCCATTATGGGGTATATACCCAAAGGATTATAAATCATGCTGCTATAAAGACACATGCACACATATGTATATTGCAGCACTATTCACAATAGCAAAGACTTGGAATCAACCCAAATGTCCATCAGTGACAGACTGGATTAAGAAAATGTGGCACATATAGCCCATGGAATACTATGCAGCCATAAAAAAGGATGAGTTCATGTCCTTCGTAGGGACATGGATGCAGCTGGAAACCATCATTCTCAGCAAACTATCACAAGAACAGGAAACCAAACACTGCATGTTCTCACTCACAGGTGGGGATTAAACAATGAGAACACTTGGACACAGGAAGGGGAACATCACACAACGGGTCCTGTTGTGCGGTTTTGGGAGGGGTGAGAGATAGCATAAGGAGACACACCTAATGTAAATGACGAGTTAATGGGTGCAGCACACCAACATGGCGCATGTATACATATGTAACAAACCTGTACGTTGTGCACATGTATCCTACAACTTAAAGTATAGTAAAAAAGAAAAAAAAAATTAAGGGCAGTTTCTCAAACCAAAAGAAAAGAATGTTACATAATTTTAATTCCACTACTGAAATTGTGGGATGTAAACCACCTAAAACTGTAGTATGGAGAGAGAAGAATCAAATGGATGCAATAAAAAAATGATAAAGGGGATATCACCACCAATCCCACAGAAATACAAACTACCATCAGAGAATACTACAAACACCTCTATGCAAATAAACTAGAAAACTTAGAAGACATGGATAAATTTCTGGACACATACACTCTCCTAAGACTAAAGCAGGAAGAAGCTGAATCTCTGAATAGACCAATAGCAGGCTGTGGAATTTAGGCAATAATTAATAGGCTACCAACCAAAAAAAGTCCAGGACCAGATGGATTCACAGCTGAATTCTACCAGAGGTACAAGAAGGAGCTGGTACCATTCCTTCTGAAACTATCCCAATGAATAGAAAAAGAGGAAATCCTCCCTAACTCATTTTATGAGGCCAACATCATCCTGATACCAAAGCCTGGCAGAGACACAACAAAAAAAGAGAATTTTAGACCAATATCCCTGATGAACATCGATGCAAAAATCCTCAATAAAATACTGCAAACAGAATGCAGCAGCACATCAAACAGCTTATCCACCATGATCAAGTGGGCTACATCCCTGGGATGCAAGGCTGGTTCAACATACACAAATCAAACATGTAATCCAGCATACAAACAGAACCAAAGACAAAAACCACATGATTATCTCAATAGATGCAGAAAAGACCTTTGACAAAATTCAACAGACCTTCACGCTAAATACTCTCAAAAAATTCGGTATTGATGGAACATATCTCAAAATAATAAGAGCTATTTATGACGAACCCACAGCCAATGAGCAAAGACTGGAAGCATTCCCCTTAAAAACTGGCACAAGACAGGGATGCCCTCTCTCACCACTCCAAGTCAACATAGTGTTGGAAGTTCTGGCCAGGGCAATCAGGGAAGAGAAAGAAATAAAGGGTATTCAATTAGGAAAAGATGCAGTCAAATTGTGCCTATTTGCAGATGACATCATTCTCTACTTAGAAAACACCGTCATCTCAGACCAAAATCTCCTTAAGCTGATAAGCAACTTCATCAAAGTCTCAGGATACAAAATTAATGTGCAAAAATCACAAGCATCCTTGTACACCAATAACAGACAGAGAGCCAAATCATGAATGAATTCCCATTCACAATTGCCGCAAAAAGAATAAAATACCTAGGAATCCAACTTACAAGGGATGTGAAGGACATCTTCAAGGAGAAATACAAACCTCTGCTCAATGAAATAAAAAAGAACACAAACAAATGGAAGAACATTCCATGCTCATAGATAGGAAGAATCAATATCGTGGAAATGGCCACACTGCCCAAGGTAATTTATAGATTCAATGCCATCCCCATCAAGCTACCAATGACTTTCTTCACAGAATTGGAAACACTTAGTTTAAAGTTCATATGGAATCAAAAAAGAGCCCACATTGCCAAGACAATCCTATGTCAAAAGAACAAAGCTGGAGGCATCACGCTACCTGACTTCAAAATATACTACAAGGCTACAGTAACCAAAACAAAATGGTACTGGTACCAAAACAGAGATATAGACCAATGGAACAGAACGGAGTCCTCAGAAATAATACCACACATCTACAGCCATCTGATCTTTGAGAAACCTGATGAAAACAAGAAATGGGGAAAGGAATTCCTATTTATTAAATGCTGCTGGGAATCCTGGCTAGCCATAAGTAGAAAGCTGAAACTGGATTCCTTCCTTACTCCTTATACAAAAATTAATCCAAGATGGATTAGAGACTTAACTGTGAGACCTAAAACCATAAAAACCCTAGAAGAAAACCTAGGTAGTACCATTCAGGACATAGGCATGGGCAAGGACTTCAGGTCTAAAGCACCAAAAGCAACAGCAACAAAAGCCAAAAATGGCAAATGGGATGTAATTAAACTAAAGAGTTTCTGCAAAGCAAAAGGAACTACCATCAGAGTGAACAGCCAACCTACAGAATGGGAGAAAATTTTTGCAAGCTACTCATCTGGCAGTTGGCTAATATCTAGAACCTACAAAGAACTCAAACAAATTTACAAGGAAAAAACAAACAATCCCATCAAAAAGTGGGCAAAGGATATGAACAGACACTTCTCAAAAGAAGACATTTATTCAGTCAACAGACACTTGAACAAATGCTCATCATCACTAGCCATCAGAGAAATGCAAATCAAGACCTCAATGAGATACCATCTCACACCAGTTAGAATGGGATTGTAAACTAGTTCAACCATTATGGAAAACAGTATGACGATTCCTCAAGGATCTAGAACTAGATGTACCATATGACCCAGCCATCCCATTACTGGGTATACACCCAAAGGATTATAAATCATGCTGCTATAAAGACACATGCACACGTATGTTTATTGCGGCACTATTCACAATAGCAAAGACTTGGAATCAACCCAAATGTCCATCAGTGACAGACTGGATTAAGAAAATGTGGCACATCATCAGAGAAATGCAAATCAAAACCACAATGAGATACCGTCTCACACCAGTTAGAATGGCGATCATTAAAAAGTCAGGAAACAACAGGTGCTGGAGAGGATGTGGAGAAATAGGAACACTTTTACACTGTTGGTGGGATTGTAAACTAGTTCAACCATTATGGAAAACACTATGGCGATTCCTCAAGGATCTAGAACTAGATGTACCATATGACCCAGCCATCCCATTACTGGGTATATACCCAAAGGATTATGAATTATGCTGCTATAAAGACACATGCACACGTATGTTTATTGCAGCACTATTCACAATAGCAAAGACTTGGAATCAACCCAAATGTCCATCAGTGACAGATTGGATTAAGAAAATGTGGCACATATACACCATGGAATACTATGCAGCCATAAAAAAGGATGAGTTTGTGTCCTTTGTAGGGACATGGATGCAGCTGGAATCCATCACTCTTAGCAAACTATCACAAGAACAGAAAACCAAACACCGCATGTTCTCACTCATAGGTGGGAGCTGAACAATGAGATCACTTGGACTCAGGAAGGGGAACATCACACACCGGGGCCTATCATGGGGAGGGGGGAGGGGGGAGGGATTGCATTGGGAGTTATACCTGATGTAAATGACGAGTTGATGGGTGCAGCAGCAGACCAACATGGCACAAGTATACATATGTAACAAACCTGCACGTTATGCACATGTACCCTACAACTTAAAGTATAATAATAATAAATAAATTAAAAAAAAAAAAAAAAGAAAATGTGGCACATATACACCATGGAATACTATGCAGCCATAAAAAAGGATGAGTTTGTGTCCTTTGTAGGGACATGGATGCAGCTGGAAACCCTCATTCTTAGCAAACTATCACAAGATCGGAAAACCAAACACCACATGTTCTCACTCATAGGTGGGAACTGAACAATGAGATCACTTGGACTTGGGAAGGGGGACATCACACACCGGGGCCTATCATGGGGAGGGGGGAGGGGGGAGGGATTGCATTGGGAGTTATACCTGATGTAAATGACGAGTTGTTGGGTGCTGACGAGTTGATGGGTGCAGCACAGCAACATGGCACAAGTATACATATGTAACAAACCTGCACATTATGCACATGTACCCTAGAACTTAAAGTATAATAATAATAATAAATAAATTTAAAAAATAATAATAAGAAGAAGAATGGCAATCATTAAAAAGTCAGGAAACAACAGGTGCTGGAGAGAATGTGGAGAAATAGGAACACTTTTACACTGTTGGTGGGACTGTAAACTAGTTCTACCATTGTGGAAGACAGTGTGGTGATTCCTCAAGGACCTAAAACTAGAAATACCATGTGAGCCAGCCATCCCATTACTGGGTATATACCCAAAGGATGATAAATCATGCTGCTATAAAGACACATGCACACGTATGTTTATTGTGGCAATATTCACAATACCAAAGACTTGGAATCAACCCAAATGTCCATCAGTGACAGACTGGATTAAGAAAATGTGGCACATATAGCCCATGGAATACTATGCAGCCATAAAAAAGGATGAGTTCATGTCCTTTGTAGGGACATGGATGCAGCTGGAAACCATCATTCTCAGCAAACTATCACAAGATCGGAAACCCAAACACCACATGTTCTCACCATAGGTGGGAATTGAACAATGAGATCACTTGGACACAGGTAGGGGAACATCACACACTGGTGCCTGTTGTGGGATGGGGTAGGGAGGAGGGATAGCATTAGGAGATATACCTAATGTAAATGACGAGTTAATGGGTGCAGCATACCAACATGGCACGTGTATACATGTGTAACAAACCTGCACATTGTGCACATGTACCCTAGAACATAAAGTATAATTTTAAAAGAAGAAAAAAATAGAAACCATTAAAAACAATAATATTACTTCAGTAATTTGTTGAGAAAGGTAATATAAAGATGGAAATCTTAATATCAAATTCAAAACATGTTGGGGAGAATGGAGTCAAAATGTATAGCATTTTTGTTTTTTTCTTTTATTTGTGATAAGAAAAGAAAGCTATTCCTCAGCGATATTGTTCTGTGACAGTTTTTCTTCTGTGATGTTGTTATTAATTTAAAATAACTGCTTATAAGACATTGTTTGTAAGCCTCGTGGTAACTATGAAGCAAAAGCTATAGTAATGACACCAAAAATAAAATGCAAGAAATCAAAACATACTATTAAAAGAAAGCATTTAACCACAAATAAAAATCATAAGAGAAAAAGAAATAACCTACAAAACAAATAGAAAACAACAAAATGGCAGTAGTAAGCCCTTACTTATCAATAATTAGCTTGAATATGAATTAATGAAATTCTCCAATTAAAAGACATGGAGTGGCTGAATTGGGAAAAAAGTAAAAACAGGACCCAGGACCCAAATATATACTGCTACAAGAGCCTGGCTTCATTTGTAAGAAAATGCACAGACTAAAGGTGAAAGGATGAAAGTAAATATTTCATGCAAATAGAAACCAAAAAAGAGTAGGAGTAGCTATATTTATGTCAGATTACATAGCCCTTAACCAAAAAGCTGTAGAAGGAAACAAAAAAGGGCATTATAGAATGATAAAGATGTCAATAGAGCAGGAGGATATAACAATTACAAATATATATGCACCCCAAATAAAAGGAGCTGAATTTATAAAGCAAATATTAATAGACTTAAAGGCAGAGATGTACTTTATATGATAATAGTAGGCGCTTTCAACACTTCCACATTCAGCAATGAACAGTATTTGTTTTGTTCAAGTTTTCAAAGAAATAACCTAGTATTGTACTTCAAGGAGCTAGAAAAACAAACAAAAGAAAAACTAAGGCAAAAGTGAGCAAAAGGAAGAAATAATAAGGATCAGAACAGAAATTTTAAAAAGTAGAGACTAAAGAAAACATACAAAAGATAAACAAGAAGAACAGTTCTTTTTTTGAAAATATAACAAAATTTAAAAAATCCTTTAGCTACACTAAAATAGAAATAAAGAAATAAAATCAGAGATGAAGGACACATCATAACTAATATCACAGAAATAAAAAGCATCATTAGAGACTATAGGCCAACAAACTAGAAAACGCTGAAGAAATGAATTCCTGGAAGCACGCAACCTACCAAGATTTACTTATGAAGAAATAGAAAACCTGAAGAAAACTATAATGAGTACTAACATTGAATCAGTAACAAAAAGTCTCTCATACCAAATATTTATGCAGAAACTAATCCCAATTCTTTTTAAACTGTTTTAAACAATTGATGTGGAGGAAAATTTTCTAAACTCATGCTCCAATTACAGCATCATCCTCTTAACCAAACTCTTCAAAAACACAGCAAAAACTACATGCCAATATCCTCGATGAATATAGATGCAAAAATCCTCATGAAAACACCATAAAAGCAAATTTAACATCACATCAAAAAGTAATTCACCATGACCATATAGTATTCATCCCAAGGATGTAAGGATAGTTCAACATATGCAAATCAATAAACATGATGCATTACATTAATAGAATGAAGGGAAAAATCATGATGTTCTCAATAGATACAGAAAGAACATTCAATATAAATTTATATCCCGTTACAAGAAAAATACAAAACAAGTTAGTTCTAGAAAGAACATACTTCATTGCAGTAAAGGCAATAAATGACAAAGCCAGAGGCATGGCTAAGATGATGGATAAGAAGCACCTCATTTGTGCCACTGTTATGGAAAGGAAAAAAAAAAAAAGCGCTAGTGCATATAGACTTTGCAGGCCGCTCATCTAAGAAACTATGTTCAGGATCCATCAGGGCAGCATGGGAACACAGAGAATAGAGAGGAGTAAAGCTGGACACCAGCCTGTCTGGGCTCAGTAGAGAGCCAAAGGAACCTCTCCAACATGGGAATTAATGAGTGAGAGCCCCCAGGGGGATTCACGCTCTCCACAGGGACTGTGAAAGACTGGGAAAAGGAGAATAACCGTGAACCCCGTGTCCCCCCACAGCCACACTTCTAGACTCAGGCAGAGACCCACCCTAACATTTTAAGGAGGCAATTCCCAAGTCCAAGGGGATGCCCACAAGCCTTATATGCTGGTCCCAGAGCAGACCAGCATAAGTGCCACAGCCACAATAAAGGCTCCAGTTGCAGTACTGGAGAGCACTGACATTGCTCCAACACTGCTTCCTGGCCAGGTCTCAGTGCCAGTTTCTGGACCAGCAGTCCTGATTCAGCATGAATTCATCCAGCCACGACTTCCACCTCTGGCACTGGTAGTCAGCCAGCCAGCAGTCCCACATTTGTGTGAACTCAGCTGGAGGGCACAACTTCTTGTTGCCATGGGAAACACACCCTGGACAGCAGAGCCTAAGACCCTAGCCACTCCTGCCATTGGTAACCTGGTGGCTGGTGTCTGTTAAAGCCTCTGGCCAAGCAGCTCCACTGCTGTGTGAGCCCACCTGGAGGATTCAGCTTCCTGTTTTTTGCAAGAAACACCCAGATGGCAGAGCATGAGACCCCATCCACCCTCACCACTGGTATCCAGGTGGGCAAAGCCTACTAGACCCTCTGGTCCAGTGGACCTGCTGCTGTGTGAGCTCAGCTGGAGGTCATAGCTTCCTGTCGTAACAGGAAGCACCTGGGCAACAAAGCACAAGACTACTTGCCCCTGTCCCTGGTAGCCAGCGGGGGCAATGCCTGCTAGACCTTCTGGTCCAGCAGCCTTGCTTCTATGTGAGCTCAGCTGGAGGGAGCAGCTTCCTGTTGTCATGGGAAAAGCCTGGAGATCAGAGCACATGACCTCACTTGTGCCTGCCACTTGTAGCCAGGCTGGCAGGCCTGGTAGAGTCTCTAGCACAGCTTGCCTGTTTCTGTGTGAATTCAGCAGGAGGGTGCAGTTTCCTGTGTCACAGGAAACACCACATGGCAGAGGAAGAGACCTCACACACTCCCACCACTATCAGCCAGGCAGGCAATTCCTACTACAGCTTCCAGCCCAGTGGCCTTGCTTCTTTGTGAACTCAACTGGAGGGTGCAGCTTCCTATTGTTTGGGCTCAGCAGGGAGCAGAGCAGAGCAAGTGACCCCACCTGCCCCCACTACTGATAGCCAGGTAGGCAATGCCTGCTAAAGCTTCTAGCCAAGCAGCCTTGTTTCTGTGTGAACTCAGCTGGTGGAGGTGTGGGGGTGCAGCTTCCTGTTGTCACCGTAAACATCCCAAAATCAGCACAAGATGCCACCCACCTCCACCACTGATAGCCAGACAGATAACACCTGCTAGAATATCTACCCCAGAAGCCTTGTTTGGTGGGTGCTCAGCTGCAAGGTGCAGCTTTCTGTGTTTCCAGGAAACACTCAGAAAATGGAGCACAAGTTTCCACCTTCCCCCGCCTCTGGTAGCCAGGAGGGGAACATTTGCTGCAGCTTCCCACCAAATGGCCCCAATTCTGCGTGAACTCAGGCAGGGGACATGGTCTCCTGTTATTCTGGGAAACATCTGGATGGCAGGGTGGATGACCCTTCCCACTCCTGCCACTGATAGCCAAGCAGGCAAAAACTGTTAGAGCTTCTAGCCCAGCAGTCTGTTTAATTTGCCAAAGGGCACTGTCTCCTGTTGCCCTGGAAATATACAGACAGCAGTACTGGCAACCCCACCCACCCCATCCCCTGTAGCCAGATGGATCACACTCTCTAGAATTTCCAACCCAGCAGTCCCGCTACCACCTGAACTCCATGGATGGATGCAACCCTATACTTCCCCAGAAAGCACACAGACAGCAGATTAGGGCTGACCTGGTGAGGACACATCTTCTTGGCCAACCGCAGCCTCAGCCTAAGGGAGCCTTGTGGACCAGAATACTCAGCAAAATAAACATGGATACAAAGACAGTAATTTGAGGGTGCTTCTCCAAGACCCAGGAGAAGACTAGAATCGTAGCCAGTCAACAAAACCCACCTTATACCATAATCAAACGCCAAGGGCATCAAATAAGAAAGAAGCAAAACAATCCATCTAAAGGACAGCAGTTTCAAAGACTGAAGAAACATCAGTCCACAGAGATGAAGGGAAAAAAAAGCAGCACAAAAACTCTGGCAACTCAAAAAGACAGAGTACCTACTCTTCTCCGAATGTTCCCACTAATTCTCCAACCAGGCTTCGTAACTGGGCTGATACAACTAAAATGACAGAAATATAATTCAGAATATGGATAGGAACAAAGATTATCAAGATTCAGAACATTAAAACCCAGCCTGAGGAAGCTAAGAATCACAATAAAAGGATACAAGAGCTGATAGGCAAAACAACCATTAGAGAAAAGAAAATAACTGACCTGATAGAGCTGAAAAAACACGACAAAAATTTCATTATGCAACCACAAGTATTATCAGCAGGATAGACCAGGCTGAATAAAGGCTCTCAGAGCTTGAAGACTGGTTTTCTGATACATGACAGTCAGATAAGAATAAAGAAAAAAGAAAGAAAAGGAATTAACAAAACTTTCAAGAAATACAGAAGTATGTATGGAGACCAAATACATGAACCATTGGCATTGCTGAAAGAGATGGGGATAACGGTAGCAACTTTGAATATATATTTCAGGACATCATCTATGAGAACTTTCCCAACCTAAATAAAGAGGACAACATTCAAATTCGGGAAATGCAGAGAACTCCCACAAGATACGTCACAAAAAGATCATTCCCAAGACACATAATCACCATATTCTCCAAATTAGAAATTTTTAAAAAATGTTAAAGGCAGATAGAGACAAACGAAAGTTTACCTACAAAGCCCATCAGACTAACAGTGGACCTCTCAGCAAAAACATTACAGGCCATAAGAGATTGAGGGCCTATATTGAACATTCCTAACTGAAATAAATTTCAAGCAAGAATTTCTTATGTAGCCAAACTAAGCTTCATGACTGAAGGCGAAATAAGATCCTTTTTAGGCAAGCAAATGTTGAGGGAATTCGTTACCATCAGAGCTGTACTATAAGAGCTCCTGAAAGTCTAAATGTGGAAAGGAAAGACCATTACCAGCCACTACATAAACACACTTAAGTACACAGACCAGAGACACTATAAAGTAATCATCCAAACAAATCTGCATAATAAGAAGCTAACAACATGATGACAGGATCAAATCCATGCATATCAATACTAACCTTGAATAAAAATGGGCCAAATGTCCTAATTAAAAGGCACAGAGCATCAAGCCAAATAAAGAAGCAATACCCAATTATATGCTGTCTTCAAAAGACCCATCTCATATGCAGTGACACCCATAAGCTCAAAATAAAGAGATAGAGAAAAATCTACCAAACAAATGGATAACAGAAAAAAAAAAAAAAAAAAAAAACAGGGGTTGCAATCTTAATTTCAGACCAAACAGATTTGAAACCAACAAAGATTATAAAAGGCAAATAAGGGCATTTTATATATATATATATATCCGACACAGGTGTACCCAGATTCGTAAAACAAGCTCTTTGGGATCTATGAAGAGACTTAGATTCACACACAATACAATAATAATGGGAGACTTCAACACCCCACAGACAGTAATTGGCAGATCATTGAGACAGAAAATTAACGAAGAGATTCAGGACCTGAACTTAACACTTGACCAAATGAACCTGATAGACACATACAGAAATATCTTCAAAGACAACAGAATATACATTCTCTTCATGGCAACATGGTATATACTCTAAAATCCGACATGCAACTGGACATAAGACAATTCTCAGCAAGCTAAAAAACAAACAAAAAATCAAATCATACCAACCACACTGTTGGATCGCAGTGCAATGAAAATAAAAATCAAGGCCAAAAGTAAGATAAAAATCATACAATTACATGGAAATTAAGCAACCTGCTCCTGAACAACTCAGGTAAATAATGAAAGTAAGGTGGAAATCAAGATGTTCTTTGAAAGTAATGAGAACAAAGGCACAACAGACCAGAATCTCTGGGACACAGCTAAAGCAGTGTTAAGACGTAAATTATAGCACTAAATGCCCACATCAAAAATTTAGAAAGATCTCAAATTCACAACTTAATATCTCAGCTAGCAGAACTAGAGAACAAGAGCAAATCAACCCCAAAGTCAGCAAAAGACAAGAAATAACCAAAATCAGAGCTGAACTAAAGGAGACAGAGATATGAAAAACTATACAAAAGAGCAATGAATCCAATGGTTGGTGTTTTTGAAAAAAATAATGAAATAAATGGCCACTAGCTGGCCTAATAAAGAAGAAGAGAGAAGATTCAAATAAACACAATTAAAATTTACAAAGGCGACATTACCACTGACCGCACAGATGTACAGATAAACACCAGAGACTATAATAAACACCTCTATGCACACAAACTAGAAAATCTAGAAGAAATGTATACATTTCTGGACATATATATCCTCCCAATACTGAAACCAGGAAGAAACTGAATCCCTGAACAGACCAAGAATGACCTCTGACATTGATTCAGTAATAAATAGCCTATCAACCAAAAAAAAAAAAAAAAGCCCAGGACCAAATAGATACACAGCCAAATTCTACCACATGTACAAAGAAGAGCTCATAGCATTCCTACTGAAGCTATTCAAAATAATTTTGAGGAGAAGGGACTCCTCCCCAACTCATTCTATGAGGCCAGCATCATCCTGATACCAAAACCAGGTAGAGACACAACAAAAAAGACAACTTCAGGCTGACAATCTTGATGAATATAGATGCAAAACTCTTCAACATAATGCTAGCAACTGAATCTAGCAGTGAATCAGAAAGCTAATCCACCATAATCAGGTAGTTTTCATCCCTGCGCATCCAAGATTGGTTCACCATATGCACATCAATAAATGTGATTCATCACACAAACAGGACTAAAAACAAAGCCAGATGATTTTCTCAATAGATTCAGAAAAGGCTTTTGATAAAAATTCAACATCCATTCATATTCAAAAGCCCTCAATAAACTAAGCATTGAAGGAGCATACTCTAAAATAATAAGAGCCATCTACAACAAACCCACAGCAAACATCATACCGAATGGGGAAAAGTTGGAAGTATTTTCCTTGAAAACTGGAACAAGACAAGGATGCCTACTCCCATCACTCCTATTCAACATCGTATTGGATTTCCTGGCTTGAGCAATTAGGCATGAGAGAGAAACAATAGGCATCCAAACAAGAAGAGAGAAGGTCAAACTATCCCTGTTTGCAGACAATATGATTCTGTATCTAGAAAACTCTATAGCCTCTGCCCCGAAACTCCTTGAGTTGATAATCAACTTCAGCAAAGTTTCAGGATACAAGATAAATGTACAAAAATTAGTAGCATTTCTATACACTAACAGTACCCAAGCCAAGAGGCAAATCAGGAACACAATCCCACTCACAATTGCCACAACATAATAAAAGACTTAGGAATACAGCTAACTAGATAGGTGAAAGATCTCTACTATGAGAATTAAAAAACACTCCTCAAAGAAATCAGAGATGAGCCAAACAATTGGAAGAACATTCCATGCTCATGGAAGGGAAGAATCAATATTGTTCAATTGGCCATACATCTCAAAGCAATTTACAGATTCAATTTTATTCCTATCAAACTACCAGTGATATTTTTCACAGAAATGGAAAGAACTATTCAAAAATTCATATGGAGCTAATAAAAGAGCCTGAATACACAAGGCAATCCTTCCTAGGCAAAAAGAGCAAAGCTGAAGGAATCACATTGACCGACTTCAAATTGTACTACAAGGATACAGTAATCAAAACAGCATGGAACTGATACCAAAACAGACACGTAGACCAATGGAACAGAATAGTGAGCCCAGAAATAAAGCCACACACCTACAACCATTGGATCTTTGACAAATCTGACAGAAAAAAGCAAGAGGGAAAAGACTCCCTATTAAATTAATGGTTCTGGGATAACTGGTTAGCCATATGAAGAAGACTGAAATTAGACTTATGCCATATATAAAATCTATATGCCAGGAAGCTGAGGCAGGAGAATCACTTGAACCTGGGAGGCGGGGTTTGCAGTGAGCCAAGATCGCACCACTGCACTCCAGCCTAGCAACAGAGTGAGACTCCGTCTCAAAAACAAACAAACAAACAAATATATAAATATCAACTCAAGGTGGATTAAAGACCAAAATGTAAAACTCTAAAACTATAAAAACCCTGGAAGATACCCTAGGAAATATCATTTTGGACATAGGAACTGGCAAAGGTTTTTTGAAAAAAACACTAAAAGCAAAAGTTGAAAAATAAGACCTAATTAAACCTAAGAACTTCTGCATAGCAAAAGAAACTATCAACAGAGTAAATAGGCAACCTGCAGAATGGAAGAAAATATTTACAAACTATATGTGTGACAATGGCCTAATATACAAAATCTACAAGGAACTTAAACAAACGTACAAGCAAAAATCAAACAACCAACCTCACTAAAAAGTGGGAAAAGGACATAAACAGACACATTTCAAAAGAAGACATACATATGGCCAACAAGCATATGAAAAAATGCTCATCATGACTAATCACTAGAGAAATGCATATCAAAGCAACAATGAGATACCATCTCACACTAGTCAGAATAGCTATTATTAAACAGTTAAAAAATAACAGATGCTGGTGAGGTTGTAGACAAAAGGGAACATTTATACACTGCTGGTGGGAGTGTAAATTAGTTCAACCACTGTGAAAAGCAGTGTCGTGATTCCTCAAAGAATGAAAAACAGAACTACCATTTGACCCAGCAATCCCACTATTGGATATAAACCCAAATATATATAAATCTTTCTACCACGAAGACACATACAAGCATGTGCTCATTGTAGCACTATTCACAGTAGGAAAGGCATGAAATCAGCCAAAATGCTCATCTACTGCAGACTGGATAAAGAAAATGTGGTACATATACATGATGGAATACTAAACATTCATTTAAAAAAAGTGAAATCATGTCCTTTTCAGGAACATAAATGGAATCAGAGGCCATTATCCTTAACAAATTAACACAGGAACAGAAAACCAAACCTACATTTTCACTTATAATTGGGAGCTAAATAATGATAACCCATGGGCAGAAAGAGGGGAACAACACACCCTGAGGCCTGCTTGAAGGAGGAGGGTGGGAGGAGAAAGAGGCCCAGAGAAAAAAATCTTTGGGTACTGTGCTTAGTACCCAGGCGACAAAATAATCTGTACACCAAAACTCCAAGTCACGAGTTTACCTGTATAAAAAACCTGAACCTAAAACAAAAATTAAAATATTCAAATATAAATAAGTAAATAAATAAAATGACAAACAAACAGCTAACATCATGTTGAATGAGGAAAAGTTGAATGCTTTTTTTCTAAAATCCAAGAGAAGGCAAGGATGTCCATTCTCGCCACTTCTACTCAACATGGTACTGGGAGCCATAGGTAGAACAATTACACAAGAGAAAGAAATAAAGGGCATTCAAATCGGACAGGAGGAAGTCTTTTTTTGCAATAACGTGATCTTATATGTATAAAATCCTATAGACTCCATGAAAGAAAAATAATTGGTAGTATTGATAAATTAATTCAGTAAAACCTCAAGTTACAAATTTAATGTACAATAATTAGTAGTGTTTCTATACAGCAACAGCAAACTATCTGAAAAAGAAATCTGTGCCTTTTATAATAGCTACAAAAATTTCAAAACATTTTCAAAAAATACCTAGAAATAAATTTAACCAAGGAGGTGAAAGATCTCTACAGTAAAAAATAATAAAACATGGATGAAAGAAATTGAAGAGGATACTAATAAATGTAAAGTTAACTCATGCTCATCGATTTGTAGAATTAATGTTGTTAAAATGTCCATACTACCGAAAGCGATGTACAGATGCAATGCAATCTCTATCAAAATACTAAGGACTTTCTTCACGGAAGTAAAACATATATATTTTTATATAAATATATATATTATATGTATATTATGTATTATAATAAGTAATATATATAATATATTATATATACCATATTATATATATTTATATTTTGCATATATAGTATATATACAAATATATATTTGTATATAATCTATATGCAAATATATAAATATATTTGTACAGTATATAAATACATATTTATATATAATATATAATAATATAGTATATATAATATATATAAAATATATATATCCTAAATTTGTAAAGAACCACATGATTCCGAACAGCAAAAGCACTCTCGAGCACAAAGAACAAAGCTAAATGCATTACACTACCTGGCTTTTAAATTTTCTACAAAGCAATAGTAAACAAAATAGCATAGTACTGACATGAAAACAGATCCATAGACTGATGGAGGAGAATAGAGACCCCAAAAATGAATCCATACAATGATAGCCAACTAGTTTTTGACATATGTACCAAGAACACATATTGGGGAACGGAAAGTCTCTGCAATAAACGGTGCTGGAAAAACCGAATATCCACAAGCAGAAGAAAGAAACTAGGTGCCTATCTCTCCCAACATATAAAAATCAACTCAAAATGAATTAAAGACTTGAATATAAAACAGGAAACTAAGAAGATACTAGAAGAAAACACAGGGGAAACAATTCATGATATTGGTTTGGGAAAGAATTTTTCAAATAAGACCTCAAAAGCACAAGCAACCAAAGCTAAAATAGTAGATGAATGGGATAACATCAAGCCAAAAAGCTTTTACATGTTAAAGGAAACAATCAGTAGAATGAAGAAATAACCTATAGAATGAAGAAATATTCACGAGCTATGCATCTGACAAGAGATTAATATGAACCTATGTAATCAATTCAAGCAACTCAATAGGAAGCACATCAATAATCAAGTAAAAACATGGGCAAAAGATTCGAAGAGACATTTCTTAAAAGGAGTCACACAAATGGGCAGTAAGTATATGAAAAAAGGCTCAACATCTCTAAGCACCAGGGAAATGCAAATCAACACCACAGTGAGCTATCCCCTCATCCCAGTTAGAACAGTTATTATTTAAAAAATAAAATTAAAAGACAAGAAATTGGCCTGTCATGGTGGCTCATGCCTGTAATCCCAGCATTTTGGGAGGCCAAGGAGGGCAGATCACTTAATGCCAGGAGTTCAAGAACAGCCTGGCCAACATGATGAAACCCCGTCTCTACTAACAATACAAAAAATTAGCTGGGCATGGTGGCGCATGCCTCTGGTCCCAGCTACTCAGGAGGCTGAGGCACAAGAATTGCTTGAACCGGGGAGGCAGATGTTGCAGTAAGCCGAGGTTGCATCACTGCACTCCAGCCTGGGTGCCAGAGGAAGGCTCTGCCAAAAAAAAAAAAAAAAAAAAAAGACAAGAAATAACATATGCTGGTGAGGATGTGGAGAAAAGCGAACTGTTATACACTGCTATACACTTGGTGTACTACTATATTATCCAGCAATCCCACTGCTAGATCCCCCCCCCAAAAAAATGATCAACATATCAAAGAGTTCAGATCCCCATGTTTATTGCAACACTATTTGCAATAGCTGAAATATGGAATCAACTTAAGTGCTCATCAACAGATGAAACAGGAATGAAAACATGGTATATATACACAATGGAATGCTATTCAATCTTTAAAAAGAATGAAACCCTGTCATTTGCAACAATGTGGACAAACCTTGAGGATTTTATGTTAAGTGAAGTAATCCAAGCACAGAACGAGAACTACCACATGATCTCAGGCATATGCGGCATCTAAAAAAGTTGACCTCAGAGAGAGTTTAGTAGTGGCTATCAGAAACTGAGGAGACTAGTGGCAAGGGGGAGGGGAGCAGGTTGCTCAACAGCTACAAAGTTACACTTATATAGGATAAATAATTTCTGATGATCTACTGCACAGTAAGTTGAGTATAGTCAACAATAATGTATTGTGTACTTTAAAAGAGCTAGAAGAGAGGATTTTGGATGTTCTCACCACCAAGAAATGAAAAATGCTTCAGGTGATAGATATATGCTAATTATGCTGATTTGATCTTTACATTACATATATGTATCAAAACATCACACTGTATCCCATTAATATGTGCAATTATACATCAATTTAAAACAAAATAAAATGTATTTTATCAAAATTTTAGAACTTCAACCAGCAAGTTTGAATCCCCTATTCCCACTTTTGGTCAGCCCTACAGTGTATACCGACCAGGCTGGCCTGGGGCTGCTGTTAGAGGAAAGAAAGAAACATCCGGACTTGGAATGAACAGATCTGGAAGGAATCCTAAATTTTCCAATAAAGTCTCTGTATTCCTTTCATCCTGGTCCCTACCAAGGAAGCAGTCTAGAGGAGATGATCCTTTTCTAAGAACAGCAACATTCAGTAAATAAACTGCCTTACTACTGTGTGTGGATCAAGAGATGGTGAGGGAAGTAGAGTCAGTAATATTTTTGAATCAATTATGAGAAGGCCACCATGCTATTGCTCAGTAATATTAGATGCCCATGGACAGTAAGACTCATCTTTATTATTAGGTCATTACTGAGTGGCTTTTGCAATAACATACACCATTGGCAGAATAAAAATATTCTCTAACGCAAAAACATAACATGGATTACTTTTAAGGGGCAAAATAATGTGCTTGATCAGACTGGAATAGCAACATTGTAATCTGAAAAAAGCTCAACAGTGGTGAGGCATATTCAAAAGCCCCAAGAGGAGAGTCAACAGTCAGATCAATCAGAGTTGAGAGGTTGCCACAACTTTTATAATGTCTCCACGCCATGAAACACATGTGTCAGCTTTTGTCAGGAGTCACAGATCTGGCATGCAGCAGGAGATTCTGCATTGGATATATAAAGTCAGGCTCAATCTTCCCCTTGATTAGTCTCATCGGAGAATGAGCCCTTGCCATGGGTCTGTATATGAGGAATCCAGGCAGTTCAATAAGTAGTCAAGATTTGTTTCCACATGCCGTGGTCCCAAAAAAAGAGTCTTTAATCTGCCAGACTAGTTTTCCAAGTGACATACCAAAAGGCTGGACCTTTGGCAGTGTCCCAAGAATTGGGTTCTGACCATTAAGCAGAGAAACCAAGTCCTCTTTTTATTTCTGCATAGCTGGTTCAGAGGTTGAACAGACACAAGAGCAAGTGAACACCATCTGTTTTCAACTTAGCCAATCCTTCACTGAGGCAAGCCCAGATATTTAGGGAAACCTCGGTAAACAGGGTCCAATTGAACTAGTAGTGTTGTTTCAAGCAGGAGAGTAAAAGGTTAAGTTTCCCCCAGAGAGATAGTCGCCACTCTAACATATAAAGCAGAGATGCTGAAGAAATTCGAGTTGATGCCATCGCCCACCCACCAACCCACTCCCGCATTTCTGACCTGGGGCTAGGATCGCAGCGCCAGGGACCCAGACCCTGGGATTGATCGCACAGAGCCATGATCCGGAGAGTGCACTGGGGATGAGACGGAATCTCGGGGCCACTCGAGAGCTTGAACCATGCATCCACAGTCCATCGTGACTGCATGTGGAGTGGTTATTTGGCCTGGGAACAGCTGGAGAGAGCGGGGAGCGACTGGCTCTTCACTGGCGCGCCCTGGGGGAACCCGCCCAAGTTGCCCTCCTCCCCCAGACTGCCCTCCCAGCCTCGAAGACGGCAACCCAGCGCCCGCTGCTCCCTGGACTCTGGGCAAAGCCAAGACTCAGGCCTGCTTCAGGTTTGAGAGCCCAAACGACTCAGAGGGTGAGGAAACTGACCTTGTGACAGTAGAGAAGAGGCAGAGTGGGTATACAGAAGTTGATCACCATCGTGGTTCGAGTCGACCGTCTGAACCCCTGCATGAAACACTTCCACACCTCCATCTACCAGCAACAACACAACTGCGCTGCCCGTGTTTCTCCAGAAAGCTGCTCCCAAGAAGAGGCTCCAGAGAGGGGTCTCCAAGAAGAGGCTCTGGAGGGAGATGCTCCAGGGAAAAGGGAAGACGAGGAGGATGAGGGGATTGTGAGCCCCTCGCCTTTAGAAAGCAAGGCTGCCCAGTCCTGCCAGTTCTGACACTGAGGATGTGACCAAAAGGAAGGGCCACAACTTCCTGCAGCGCAAGAGGTGGAATGACCTGCGCATTCTCAGTTCTTGGCCCTGAGGGACCAGGTACCCACCTTGGCCAGCTGCTCTAAGGTCCCCACGGTAGTGATCCTAAGCAAGGCCTTGAGATACTTGCAAGACCTAGCATGAGCCGAGAAAAAGATGTCTATGGAGAAAAGGCAGCTCCGACGCCAGCAACAGCAATTGCAGAAATGAATTGCATACCTCAGTGGCTACTAACTGACCAAAAAGCCTGACTGTTCTATCTTACAAAGACACAAGTTTATTTTTTGACCTCCCTTTCCCCTTTAGTAATTTTCACATTTTTGTTATGACGGGACAGTCTGTGCAGTAGGTCCCAGAATGCATTGCAGCCGGTACACACACAATAAGGGCTTGCATTCTTGGAAACCTTGAAACGCAGCTCTTTCTCTCCCCTGACTCATGCTGTGTCTTCTCTGGCGCCTTTGGCTTCTCAGCAGGTAGCTTAATGAGGAGATGTGGGGTCTGTTTACCTCACTAGTTTCGAAGGAAAGGCTGACAGATATTATGCAACACGTGGTGTATGTTGTCCGGGGTTCCAGCCTGCATGAAATCTCACACTCGGCGTGAGCCTTAGGCTAGGACAGAATGCTCCCTGGTATCTCTGGGGTGATGCAAGGACAGCTGGGCCTGGACAGCGCTCTCCCTGTGACTTTTTTTTTCCAGGAGACACACAAGCTGTCTTGGGTGATGACAAGCTTGAAGATTTGATCAACATGACCATTGCTTCACTGTCAGACACTTTACAGTATCTGAGGAGTTGGAAACTTTTAACATATAGATTGTGATATTAGCTGACACCTCTCCTTCCACTTTCAATGCTGAGACCCTGAGAACATTTAAAGAGCTGGCACTCCAAGTTCGTTGTCTCAGAGCTCTCTGGGCCTTCTCCTCTGATGAAGGGACCTTTCTATACTCATGAGAGACTTTTCTTTCATTTTGCCTTTGTTGTGCAATGGATTTTACAGCATCCTTTCCCACAGGTTGTTAGAAATATTTCCCCAAGTTACAGGGAAGTGGGGATCCTAGCCTGGGGCCTGGGGAAATCTTGGAGTCCTGGTTCCTGAACTTGTTCCCCGTCCAAGTGTTTTCTGAGGGGCACTTGAGGCCACCCATCTTATAATCTCTTCTCAAGGCAGATGTAAAGGTACCTCAGAAGGGAGTACTGTACTGCTTCCTCTTTCCCATGAATCTCTCATCTCAATCTTTGACTGACGAGTGTGAAATTCTACCGGAACCATGCAAACACGTCCACCTTGTGCATCCCCAAGGAACTTGTGGGGTCTGCAGCCATACTTGGGCCCCCACCAGCCTGCCATGAGTCATATTTCTTTTCCAGAAGGTGGACTTGCTTCCTGGTAGGTTTTAAAGGAGCCTCCAGGAGCTCTGCTTAGCCAACCATGATGGATTTTTGATCCAGCTGGATTCTGCATGTCCAAGGAGAATCCAGGTGCAGCCTCCAATCTGGGAAAGACATCCAGCACAGCAGTTGTCACGTGAGTAACCTCAGGAACCCCTAACCCTATCCTGGAAAAAGGACAAGCCCCTCCAGAACTCTGTCCAAAATAGCAGATGCTTGATGGTTCTGAATTTGGAAAGAATGGGGGGTGATAAGTACTATCTGTGGCTCTGGAAAACCTGCTGCTACATTCAAATCTGTTTTCCATAATGGTTTCTTTCTGAGGTTGCTTCGTGGCCTCAGAGAATCCCAGAGTATGTTTTGAAATAGCCTCTCTACCCTTCAGGATCATGATGGTTTACAGGAACCAACTGACTTCTGGAACTGTCTATGGAGTGAGATCAGGCCAGGTGTAGGTTACTAATGTCTCACAAGAATAGCTTGGAATTTTTTTTTTTTTTTTTTTTTTTTTTTTAGTTTTTAAACAACTAAGTTAATTTATGCAAAAATATAAGCCAATTGGCATACACATATTAGGTAAATTACAGTAGAGGTGGTACATAGATATGACAAGAATCAAGATGATATGCATGACTTTAGGCTGGTAAACACTGGCAGAAGTTGCTCTATCAAATATTTCTGAAAGAGGTGAAGTTTGAACTGCAATTCAGAGCAGTGCTTTCAAACGCTGGACTGAAAAACATGTGGGGCTTGCTGAGAGCTTGTGGAAAATAGAGATTCTAGGTCCCTGCCTAGAGACTTTATCTCAGGAGATCTATGAGAGATATCTGGTCACTCTGTTATAGCCACTTGTGGGAACCTTGCAGATGGGAGTCATACTTCCTTGGGCTTGAAGATCAGTAGTTCTTGGTAATTAAACTTATGTTAAATATTTGCTGTCTGTGAAGTCTTTTAACTGTTGTTGATTGTCACAGCATGGCTTTGAAAACTTCTAATTTTTAAACTGGGCTGCTGGGTGTCAACACTGGGTTCAAGTGTGTAAATTAAAATATACACAAGTGAGGACACTATATCCTGGTCAAATACACTTTTTTTTTTTTTATTATACTTTAAGTTCTCGGGTACATGTGCACAACGTGCAGGTTTGTTACATATGTATACATGTGCCATGTTGGTGTGCTGCACCCATTAACTCGTCATTTACATTAGGCATATTTCCTAATGCTATCCCTCCCCCCTCCTCCCACTCCACAACAGGCCCCGGTGTGTGATGTTCCCCTTCCTGTGTCCAAGTGTTCTCATTGTTCAGTTCCCACCTATGAGTGAGAACATGTGGTGTTTGGATTTTTCTCCTTGCAATACCTTGCTGAGAATGATGGTTTCCAGCTTCATCCATGTCCCTACAAAGGACATGAACTAACCCTTTTTTATGGCTGCATAGTATTCCATGGTGTATATGTGCCACATGTTCTTAATCCAGTCTATCACTGATGGATGTTTGTGTTAGTTCCAAGACTCTGCTATTGTGAATAGTGCCGCAATAAACATACGTGTGCATGTGTCTTTATAGCAGCATGATTTATCATCCTTTGGGTATATACCCAGTAATGGGATGGCTTGGTTAAATGGTATTTCTAGTTCTAGATCCTTGAGGAATCGCCACACTGTCTTCCACAATGGTTGAACTAGTTTACAGTCCCACCAACAGTGTAAAAGTGTTTCTATTTCTCCACATCCTCTCCAGCACCTGTTGTTTCCTGACTTTTTAATGATCACCATTCTACCTGGTCTAAGATGGTATCCCATTGGGGTGTTGATTTGCATTTCTCTGATGGCCAGTGATGATGAGCATTTTTTCATGTGTTTGTTGGCTGCATAAATGTCTTCTTTTGAGAAGTGTCTGCTCATTTCCTTTGACCACTTTTTGATGGGGTTGTTTGCTTTTGTCTTGTAAATTTGTTTGAGTTCTTTGTAGATTCTGGATATTAGCCCTTTGTCAGATGAATAGATTCCAAAAATTTTCTCCCATTTTGTTCACTGTGATGGTAGTTTCTTTTGCTTTGCAGAAACTAGTTTAATTAGATCCCATTTGCCAATTTTGGCTTTTGTTGCCATTGCTTTTGTGTTTTAGACGTGAAGTCCTTGCCCATGCCTATGTCCTGAATGATATTACCTAGGTTTTCTTCTAGGGTTTTTATGGGTTTAGGTCTAACATTTAAGTCTCTAATCCATCTTGAATTAATTTTTGTATAAGGTGTAAGGAAGGGATCCAGTTTCAGCTTTCTACTTATGGATAGTCAGTTTTCCCAGCACCATTTATTAAATAGGGAATCCTTTCCCCATTTCTTGTTTTTGTCAGGTTTGTCAAAGATCAGATGGTTGTAGATGTGTGGTATTATTCCTGAGGGTTCTGTTCTGTTCCATTGGTCTGTATCTCTGTTTTCGTACCAGTACCATGCTGTTTTGGTTACTGTAGCCTTGTAGTATAGTTTGAAGTCAGGTAGCGTGATGCCTCCAGCTTTGTTCTTTTGGCTTAGGATTGACTTGGCAATGCGGGCTCTCTTTTGGTTCCATATGAACTTTAAAGTAGTTTTTCCAGTTCTGTGAAGAATGTTATTGGTAGCTTGATGGGGATGGCATTGAATCTATAAATTACCTTGGGCAGTATGGCCATTTTCATGATACTGATTCTTCCTATCCATGAGCATGGAATATTCTTCCATTTGTTTGTGTCCTCTTTTATTTCGTTGAGCAGTGGTTTGTAGCTCTCCTTGAAGAGGTCCTTCACATCCCTTGTAAGTTGGATTCCTAGGTATTTTAGTCTCTTTGAAGCAATTGAGAATGGAAGTTCACTCATGATTTGGCTTCCTGTTTATCTGTTAATGGTGTAGAGGAATGCTTGTGATTTTTGCACATTGATTCTGTATCCTGAGACTTTGCTGAAGTTGCTTATCAGCTTAAAGAGATTTTGAGCTGAGACTATGTGGTTTTCTAAATATACAATCATGTCATCTGGAAACAGAGACAATTTGACTTCCTTTTTTCCTAATTGAATACCCTTTATTTCTTTCTCCTTCCTGATTGCCCTGGCCAGAACTTCCAACACTATGTTGACTAGGAGTGGTGAGAGAGGGCATCCCTGTCTTGTGCCAGTTGTTAAGGGAAATGCTTCCAGTTTTTGCTTATTCAGTATGAATTGGCTATGGGTTTGTCATAAATAGCTCTTATTATTTTGAGATACATTCCCTCAATACCTAATTTATTGAGAGTTCTTAGCATGAAGGGCTGTTGAATTTTGTTGAAGTCCTTTTCTGCTTCTATTGAGATAATCACGTGGTTTTTGTCTTTGGTTCTGTTTATATGCCGGATCATGTCTTTGATTTGCATATGTTGAACCAGCCTTGCATCCCAGGGATGAAGCCCACTTGATCGTGGTGGATAAACTTTTTGATGTGCTGCTGAATCCGGTTTGCTAGTATTTTATTGAGGATTTTTGCATCGATGTTCATCAGGGATATTGGTCTAAAATTCTCTTTTTTTGCTGTGTCTCTGCCAGGCTTTGGTATCAGGATGATGTTGGCCTCATAAAATGAGTTAGGGAGGATTCCCTCTTTTTCTATCGATTGGAATAGTTTCAGAAGGAATGGTACCAGCTCCTCCTTGTACCTCTGGTAGAATTCGGCTGTGAATCCATCTGGTCCTGGACTTTTTTTGGTTAGTAGGCTATTAACCATTGCCTCAATTTCAGAGCCTGTTATTGGTCTGTTCAGGGATTCAACTTCTTCCTGGTTTAGTTGATTTTTTTTTTTTTTTGAGATGGAGTCTCACTCTGTCCCCCAGGCTGGAGTGCAGTGGCACAATCTTGGCTCACTGTAAGCGCCACCTTCCGGGTTCACGCCATTCTCCTGCCTCAGCCTCCTGAGTAGCTGGGACTACAGGCACCCACCACCGCGCCTGGCTAATTTTTTGTATTTTTAGTAGAGATGGAGTTTCACCGTGGTCTCGATCTCCTGACCTTGTGATCCACCCGCCTCGGCCTCCCAAAGTGCTGGGATTATAGGAGTAAGCCACCACGCCCGGCCCTGGTTTAGTCTTTGGAGAGTGTCTGTTTCTAGGAATTTGTCCATTTCTCTAGATTTTCTAGTTTATTTGTGTAGAGGTGTTTATTGTATTCTCTGATGGTAGTTTGTATTTCTGTAGGATAGGTGGTGATATCCCCTTTATCATTTTTTATTACATCTATTTGATTCTTCTCTCTTTCCTCTTTTATTAGTCTTACAGTCTATCAATTTTGCTGATCTTCTCAAAAAACCAGCTCCTGGACTCACTGATTTTTTTAAGGGTTTTTGTGTCTTTATCTCCTTCAGTTCTGCTCTGATCTCAGTTATTTCTTGCCTTCTGCCAACTTTTGAATGTGTTTGCTCTTGCTTCTCTAGTTCTTTTAATTGTGATGTTAAGGTGTCAATTTTAGATCTTTCCTGCTTTCTCTTGTGGGCATTTAGTGCTATAAATTTCCCTCTACACACTGCCTTGAATGTGTCCCAGAGATTCTGGTATGTTGTATCTTGGTTCTCATTGGTTTCAAAGAACATCTTTATTTCTGCCTTCATTTCATTATGTACGCAGTAACCATTCATGAGCAGGTTGTTCCATTTCCACATATTTGAGTGGTTTTGAGTGAGTTTCTTAATCCTGAATTCTAGTTTGATTGCACTGTGGTCTGAGAGACAGTTTCTTATCATTTCTGTTCTTTTACGTTTGCTGAGGAGTGCTTTACTTTCAACTATGTGGTCAGTTTTGGAATACATGTGATGTGGTGCTGAGAAGAATGTATATTCTGTTGATTTGGGTGGAGAGTTCTGTAGATGTCTATTAGGTTCACTTGGTGCAGACCTGAGTTCAATTCCTGGATATCCTTGTTAATTTTCTGTCTCGTTGATCTGTCTAATGTTGACAGTGGGGTTTTAAAGTCTCCCATTATTATTGTGTGAGAATCTGAGTCTCTTTGTAAGTCCCTAAGGACTTTCTTTATGAATCTAGGTGCTCCTGTATTGGGTGCATATATATTTAGGATAGTTAGCTCTTCTTGTTTAATTGATCCCTTTACCATTATGTAATGGCCTTCTTTGTCTCTTTTGATATTTGTTGGTTTAAAGTCTGTTTTATCAGAGACTAGGATTGCAATTGTTGCCTTTTTTTTTGTTTTCCTTTTGCTTGGTAGATCTTCCTCCATCCCTTTATTTTGAGCCTGTGTTTGTCTCTGCACATAAGATGGGTCTCCTGAATACAGCAAATTGATGGGTCTTGACTCTTTATCCAATTTGCCAGTCTGTGTCTTTTAATTGGACCATTTAGTCCATTTACATTTAAGGTTAATATTGTTATGTTTGAAGTTGCTCCTGTCATTATGATATTAGCTGGTTATTTTGCTCGTTAGTTGATGCAGTTTCTTCCTAGTATCGATGGTCTTTGCATTTTGGCATGTTTTTGCAATGGCTGGTACCGGTTGTTCCTTTCCATGTTTAGTGCTTCCTTCAGGATCTCTTGTAGGGCAGGCCTGGTGGTGACAAAATCTCTAGGCATTTGCTTGTCTGTAAAGAATTTTATTTCTCTTTCACTTATGAAACATAGCTTGGCTGGATATGAAATTCTGGGTTGAAAATTCTTTTCTTTAAGAATGTTGAATATTGGCCCCCACTCTCTTCTGGCTTGGAGAGTTTCTGCAGAGAGATCCACTGTTAGCCTGATGGGCTTCCCTTTGTGGGTAACCCGACCTTTTTCTCTGGCTTCCCTTAACATCTTTTCCTTCATTTCAACTTTGGTGAATCTGACAATTATGTGTCTTGGAGTTGCTCTTCTCGACCTTATCTTCATGACCTTCTCTGTATTTCCTGAAATTGTATGTTGGCATGCCTTGCTAGGTTGGGGAAGTTCTCCTGGATAATATCCTGCAGAGTGTTTTCCAACTTGGTTCTATTCTTCCCTTCACTTTCAGGTACACCAATCAGATGTAGATTTGGTCTTTTCACATAGTCCCATATTTCTTGGAGGATTTGTTCATTTCTTTTTACTCTTTTTTCCTCTAAACATCTCTTCTCAGCCGGGCGTGGTGGCTCAAGCCTGTAATCCCTGCACTTTGGGAGGCTGAGACGGGTAAATCACGAGGTCAGGAGATTGAGACCATCCTGGCTAACATGGTGAAACCCCGTCTCTACTAAAAAAAATACAAAAAACTAGCCAGGCGCAGTGGCGGGCACCTGTAGTCCCGGCTACTCGGGAGGCTGAGGCAGGAGAATGGTGTAAACCCGGGAGGCGGAGCTTGCAGTGAGCTAAGATCTGGCCACTGCACTCCAGCCTGGGCGACAGAGCGAGACTCCGTCTCAAAAACAAAACAAAACAAAAACGAAAAAAAAAAAAAAAAAAAAAAAAACCTTCTCTTCTCGCTTCATTTCATTCATTTGATCTTCAGTCACTGATACCCTTTCTTCCACTTGATCGAATTGGCTACTTAAGCTTGTGCATTTGTCACATAGTTCTCATGCCATGGATTTCAGCTCCATCACGTCATTTAAGGACTTCTCTACACTGGTTTTTCTAGTTAGCCATTTGTCTAATCTGTTTTCAAGATTTTTAGCTTCTTTCGATGGGTTCGAACTTCCTCCTTTAGCTTGGAGAAGTTTGATCATCTGAAGCCTTCTCTCAACTCGTCAAAGTCATTCTCCGTCCAGCTTTGTTCCATTGCTGGCAAGGAGCTGTATTCCTTTGGAGGGGGAGAGGCACTCTGATTTTTAGAATTTTCAGCTTTTCTGCTCTGTTTTTTCCCCATCTTTGTGGTTTTATCTACCTTTGGTTTTTGATGATGGTGACGTACACATGGGGTTTTGGTATGGATATCCTTTCTATTTGTTAGTTTTCCTTCTAACAGTCAGGACCCTCAGCTGCAGGTCTGTTGGAGTTTGCCGGAGGTCCACTCCAGATCCTGTTTGCCTGGGTATAGGCAGCGGAGGCTGCAGAACAGCTAATATTGCTTAACAGCAAATGTTGCTGCCTGATCATTCCTCTGGAAGCTTCATCTCAGAGGGGTACCCGGCCGTGTGAGGTGTCATCTGCCCCTACTGGGGAGTGCCTCCCAGTTAGGCTACTCAGGGGTCAGGGACCCTTGAGGAGGCAGTCTCTCCATTCTCAGATCTCAAACTCCATCCTGGGAGAACCACCACTCTCTTTAAAGCTGTCAGACAGGGACATTTAAGTCTGCAGAGGTTTCTGCTGCCTTTTTTTCTGCTATGCCCTGCCTCCCAAGGTGGGGTCTACAGAGGCGGGCTCGCCTCCTTGAGCTGCAGTGGGCTCCACCCAGTTCAAGCTTCTTGGCCTGTTTGTTTACCTACTCAAGCCTCAGCAATGGCAGGCACCCTTCCCCCAGTCTTGCTGTCACCTTTGCAGTTCGATCTCAGATTGCTGTGTTAGCAATGAGTGAGACTTGGTGGGCGTGGGACCCTCCCAGCCAGGCACAGGGTATAACCTCCTGGTGTGCCATTTGCTAAGACCATTGGAGAAGCACAGTATTAGGGTGGGAGTGACCCGATTTTGCAGGTGCCATCTGTCACAGCTTCCCTTGGCTAGGAAAGGGAATTCCCTGACCCCTTGTGCTTCCCGGGTGAGGTGATGCCTCGCCCTGCTTCAGCTCATGCTCAGTAGGCTGCACCCGCTGTCCTGTACCCTCTGTTCAACAAGCCCCAGTGAGATGAACCCAGTACCTCATTTGGAAATGCAGAAATCACCCATCTTCTGTGTCGCTCATGCCGGGAGCTGTAGACTGGAGCTGTTCCTATTTGGCCGTCTTGGAACCACTCCATAGTTTGAATTTATAAGCTGCTGGTGGGTATTATGTTGGGGCAGTCTTTTTAATATATTGTAATTTTGTACGCATTTTGCAAAGTGGAGGTAACTGTATTGTAAAAGGAAAAAAAACCCCTTGGGTGCTTCTTCTGTTTCAAGGGTCTGATTTACTTTGAAAGGCAAGTTTATCTGAAATTTTGTATTATTGATTGTCCAATTTTAAAATGTTGCCTTCTGGGACATCCTGACATAAAATATTACTCAAACATGAATAAAATAAATATAATAAAATAAAAAAGCAATGTCTGTGGGATCAGATGACTGTTCTTGATTTTACCATTTCCATTTGATAAGCCAAGCTTATTAACCCCTTCCTACCTCCTAGTCATTGAGTCTGAGTTGACCAACTCAAAGATGGAAATATCGAGCCAGATGGTCACAAATCCTCCGTGAATTAATTGTTCAGTTTTGACAGAATCCCAATTGCAAGCCATTAGCTGCCTTTCAAAAGAGATGTACCCTGTAGCCATATAAGGGAGGCAACAAGTCCAGTTCCCCAAGGGATCTTTCTGGGTGTTGACTGCTTCCCTTTGCCAGCTGCCCCCATCAGCAAAATCATCAGTCACACAGATTTGTCCTGTATGTAATATCCAAGGAGTTGATTGAGGTTCTGAGCCTCTTTTTCGGTGGCAGGTTGTATGAAGAGACGTCAATTATTTCCTGTCAGAACGATCAAATGTTGTGAATGTGCCCACTTTGTCCCAAGAGATTACTTGGCAAGCAGGCCCCTGTATTTGGGAGCATAAATCAGCCACCCTTGCTGACAGATATGTAATAACACTGCATTGAGGAACCTTGAGATGAGACTTCTAGACGGCCCATTATTTATATAGTGAAAATGTTGAATATTAGAAGGTAGAGACAGTAATGCTAAATCCTGAGCCAACCACTGGTGACAAATCTCATTGGAGTTTGTTCCACTAACACTTCCTTCTACCTCTGTCTCTCTGTGATGGGGAGGACTTTATCTGAGACCTGTAGAATGAGAAATTACAAGCATATGACCCATCAAATCCTGCCATTTATATGTAGAAGCAACAAGAACAGTTTATTCAACTTTCCCAAAGGTGCCCCCATACAAAGTCATATTGGCTTCCAAACCCCACTGTGAACCATGCCCATACCCCATCAATTGCTTTTCTGGACTTTTTTCCCTTAAATGAACTCAGACCTAGAATTCACTATGGGCATTTCAGGGATTACAACAAGTGCTGTTAGGGGATTTCCCTATGTCCGGGTCAGAATGTAGGGATTGCAGGGGAGTCTCAGGATGAGGCGGGGGGCGGGGACTGTAAGCCTTTTTTGTAATCCCTCTGGTTCTTTGCCCCAGGTTGCATGCTAAATCCTCTCCTGTGTACTTCCATTTGTGCAGAACTGTATGGGCTCAGGGATTCTTCCATTCTGTCCCTTTATTTCCCCAGCAACTCTGCTCCACAGTCTTGATGCTTTCATCTACCTCGTATCTATTACCCCCTTCCTCCCACTCCCCAGAAAATCAGATAAGATAGTGTCATGGGAGATTATATCTAACATCTCTGTGAACATGTGTGTCCCTCCCTTTCCTGAAGTGCCCTACCATGCATATGCCTTTTAGTCTCTCTTGAGGACAGAGAGGCTTCAGGCTCACCACTAATCATCTTTCTTCTTATAGCACCTGAAGTGAGAAAAGGAAGAGAACCAGGAGTTAGGAAATGCAGAGAGAGAGAAAGAGAGAAAGAGAGAGAGAGAGAGAGAGAAAAGACTCTGTCTATACTAGTAAGCAAGGCATGTTTGCATTTGGTTTCCAGTAGCCAGCAGTGTGGTTCAACCAAACAAACTTCAGATGGTTTTGTTCCACTGAAAACTCTATAGCTTCACTGCTGACACCATTTATTCAGGTTTGACAAGTCATTGACTCAGCAACATGACACCATCCTTTCTTCCTCCCACCCAGAGGAGAGTGAACAACAACTAAGCCATGATTCAAACAGCTTGTTTTAATTCTGCATCCTGCCCCTCAGCTTCATTAATAGGTAGGAGAGTGAGCAGGGAAGGGCCCATACTGCACTTAGTGCTAATCCGTTTGAGAAAAAGCATTTGCTCTCCAATCCTGAGGAGTCTTCTCATATCCCCTAACCAGGCCAGTGAAGTACCCTTGTTTTATCAATTTCCAGAACGCTATGTTTCATCTTCATTACCAAAATTGGCAAGAAATATGAAGAGTTTGAGACTGTACCCTACTTGCTAGCTCATAAACCAGCATACCTCAGTTTCATAGATGTTGGCAGAATATATGAGATTCTTGAGTCAGAGTTTGTTTTGGTTCATGTTTGCATTAGTTCCCCTTGCTCCCTGCCCCAAATCCCACAGGAGAAATGAGGAGCAGCCAGTCAAATGTTGACATACAAGTATTCTTCAAACTATAGTTAGAGACAAAAGCTGTTACAATAAATGTAGAAAGGCCATGGAGAATTATCTCAACAATATCTGACCATTGTTTCTCCACTATCTTGGCTCCTGACAAAGTTTGCAATTAAGTATGTGTGGTGATTTTCTGGATGTCAGGGTTGAGCAAGAAAAAAGTTATGACCATGAGATGGCAGTAGCACACAACATGCTTTATTTGGGTGGCCCTTTGAAAGGTTTCAGGAGAGTGGAACTTCCCTCACAGCAGGAGACCTTCCAGAGGAGCAGCAAGAGGCCATCACCCAGAAGAGGAAGAGTTCAAGGAAACTTTCAAGGGAGAGAAGAATTGGACAGGAGGCTTGCATGTCTATGGGATGTTACTCAGCAGCCAGGTGTGGAGTGTCTGTGTCAGAGAGCTCCCATGGGCATCAGAGACTTGGGGCTTTTTTCCAGTCCCAGTGTGTCCTATCTATGGCTAGCAGATGTTGTGCCTAGTTTTACAGAGGGTGCAATGTGGGTGGGCTCTAAATGACTAAATATGTGCTTATTGAGGGCCCTATTTAAAGCAATTGGATGTGTAAACATTTGATTTTAGTTCCAATGAGCTTTGAGCTAATGGTTTTAGCTTTCTCTGAATATAGGGAACAAGATACATGGCACCTTCTAAAGATATTAACCTATTTATTTAACAGTCCATGCCTTGGCCGCATGTTGTTCTACAATCCAAGTTGTATGCTATTTCATGGAGTATCAGTTGGGAGCCAGTGATGAAGCGACCTCAAGACCCAGAACGCTATAAGGCTACAAATTAGGATTTTAAAGCCAGTTCTCAGCCAGTATGCCCACTTGGGCAGCCAGTAGAATAGATTCAAAAAGGAGACAATTTTGTTTTGACCAATCTGTTTAGTCAATAGAGTGGCATTTATATCCCCTTTGGTACATGACCCCAGATATCTGTAAAACTTGGTGTTATCTACACATATGCAGCAAGACAATTTTAGCAAGCACACAGCCCCTGGGCCCTCCGACCCCTCCAGCAGCCTGACCTAGGGCTATGCAGTTATCTCACACCATGACCCCTAAAGTACAGTGAGATTCAGCAAAGAATTTCAGTCTTTGGACTGTTTATCTAATTTGTGTGGGTGATTCCTGCACCATGGCTATGTGTTTCTCTTAATTGTGGTGTGCTGTTCCACACATATGCTGTTCCTACTGTCTCCAAAATTAGTGATCCTAGGGAAGTTAGTACCATGCGGAACTATTTGGAAAGCTCATTTGTGGCATTGGGGAGTCGCAGCTAGTGTGGTTTGGTGGTGGCACGTACTTGGGGAAGGGGTTCCACTGTTGAATAAAATTCTACTGGAATTTTGCACCAATCCCAAGTGCAGGAAATATTCTTCAGGGTTGGATGAGGAGAAGATTATGATAGGGAAGCCATTTTATTCCTTTACAGGACCACCAGGCTCCCTCTGCTGCCTATGTTCTCTGTGTTCCACTGAAGGGAAGTTCAAGTGGCTTCGTGAAGTTCCAGAAGTTCCAGATTGTGTTAATAGGAGCAGAAAATGGTATGGTCAAACAAGCACGAGTTATCCACCTTGCATTCAGCACCTGGGTTAACTAAATTTGTTGTGGGTTCAGCCTACCATGGTCTATACATTGACATGAGATAAGCCTCTGGATAAGGTTGTTGAATGACAGTGGTTAGGGGAATAGGCTCATCTAAATAAGTGAAGTATATGATGCAGCGTTTCCAGGGAAGAACTATTACACTATGTTTTCTAAAATCAGGTTGGCAGA
The DNA here is from genome assembly GCF_003255815.1 of Theropithecus gelada. NCBI lineage: Eukaryota > Metazoa > Chordata > Mammalia > Primates > Cercopithecidae > Theropithecus > Theropithecus gelada. The sequence goes on from NC_037689.1 coordinate 1,580,349, forward strand.
AGCAAGCCCTGCACTAGGTTAGATTTACCATTTTATATGTTGCTGTGGCTAAGGCTGTAGGCAAGTTTGGTGTAATCGGCAATTGTATATTCCTCCTTGCTGTGACTGTTATGTGTTGTGCTTGAGTTTCCTGCTGATTGCCAATAGTAAATAGCACTGATGTGTTCCCATGAGTGTGGGATAGGTTTTGCAAGTGGTCCTGACAGTACAAGAAGAAAGTTGTTAGTCTAGCCACACACCAAATTAGATCCTGAATTATGAGGCACTCACATATGAGTGAACAAAACAGGTGAACCAAGTACTTTTTAAAAAATATGTATCGGCCCGGCACGGTGGATCATGCCTGTAATCCCAGCACTTTGGGAGGCTTAGGTGGGCAGATGACGAGGTCAGGAGTTCCAGACCAGCCTGGCCAATATGGTGAAACCCCGTCTCTACTAAAAATACACACACACACAGACACACACACACACACACAAATTAGCCGGGTGTGGTGGCACTCTCCTGTAGTCCCAGCTACTTGGGAGGTTGAGGCAGGAGAATCACTTGAACCCAGGAGGCAGAGGTTTCAGTGAGCCAAGATCGCGCCACTGCACTCCAGCCTGGGTGACAGATCAAGACTCCATCTCAAAAAAAAAAAAAAAGATATCAATTGTATCAAGACATATGTCCCATTTATGTTCCCTTGTATTGCAACATTATTGTGTTGTGTTTCAGTGGGGGACCAAATGCTTTATGGACTCCATTTTAGGGGAAACTTTCATAGGGAAAAGGTTTGTATACCTTTAATAACCTCATGAGTGGCCCCTTGGGAGGTGGCAGTGTAACTACACCAATAAATTTCCTCCCAAGTACTCATGGACGTAAAGTGTCTATTGAGACACTGGAGACTACTAGAGGGGGCCGGGGAGGGGAGCAAGGGTTGAAAAACAAACTGTTTGATACTATGCTCAATACCTGGGTGATGGGATCATTTGTACCCCAAACCTCAGCATCATGCAATATATCTGGGTAACAAACCTGCACATGTGCCCACTGAATCTAAATTAAAGTTGAAAAAGAAATGACAAGGCATAAAAATGTGTTAATGAAAATGAAAACATTCCTCCCAAGTTAGTTTCATTACATGTCTTCTCATTATCGTTTATATCTTCTGTTGGTTTGGAGTGTGTAGGGATTTTCAAGGAGCCCTCAGAAAACTAACATTGGGCAACAATTGCCCTCAAATATTTTCTAAGTTTTTAATAATTGTGGTTTTGGACAAATTTCATAATAGCTATAAGGAAATCGTTATCAATGTGGGTGGAGAAACTTCCATGCGAAGAGTAGTTAGATTTCTCCCTGAGATCAAATACGGTTTTTCTAAGAATTTTCTGTGCTGTGACACCCACGAGCTATGATTTGTTCACTGTAGGTAGCCAGCATTGCAATTGCTGTAGAGTCCACTTCCACGAGTGTTATGTAAAACTTGCAGTTAGTATATTGAGATTAGGTTAGGGAAGAATTCCCAAGCTGGTTGTAGTGACTCTGTGTGTGTGTGTGTGTATGTGTGTGTGTGTGTGTGTGTGTGTGTGTGTGTGTGTGTGATTTTTTTTTAAGAAATGTCTTGGCCCAGGTAATGTCATGTAGTATGCATTGCCTTCCTTGTATGCATTGATTAGCAACCAGGGAGGAGGTCCATGGTAAGGTTCACTTGGCCGCTTGGCTAATACACTTTCTTTCCATCTCAATAGTGGGGATTCTAACGGAGGGAGAGAAAGATCGTTATAATTAATATGAAAAGAAACCAATAACTGTAAAGGTATACACTGTGGGTGTTGATTGCACTTATTATAATTCCAGGGATAAGAAAAAGCTATCATTTTATCTATGCAATCCCTTAGGGCTTGTGGGTATTGTATCTGGATTATAGCATTAATAACAGCACCAATCACAAGCATCCTGGTTGTAATATTTGGTGCATACTATCTCTGGGCATTCCTTAAATGAGGCTCCATAGGTAGTGGCCCATTACTTCATTTGTTTAATGGCACATGAGTTAATAATAGCGGGTTTCATCTGATGTGAAGGAAAAGGTGGCCCACAGAGTTTAGAAGGCATCTATGAGTCACAAGTGAAATTGTAGAATCTGACTTAGCTGGAAGGATGTTACTAAGTGGTAGTAGAGAGAGAAGGAGAAGTGCTAACCTCAGTGCTGATGTCTGTGGACTGACCCAGTGAAATGGGAGCATGTTTCCCTTGGTTCCCAGTCTGACCTATGTTGGGTCTCCCTGTGGGGTGTATGTGGCATGCTGTTTCTATACATACTTTGCCAGCAGTAGGGTATGGATTACCACGGATACGGTGATCCACCAATCGAGGTATAATTGACATTGATGAGGGTAGGAACTTTCTCAGGTAAGGAAGGTTAGAGCAACAGCATAGGCGTAAATGTTGGAGGTCATTTGCAGTCAGCAGTAGGGAATCTGATTGTCCTCTGGGAGTCACCCAAATGGTATTACCGGTTACAAGAGTTATTGGTTCAATCTCCTGGGTGTCCAGAGCAGGTCAACGTTTGTTCCATAGTGCCCTTAGTGGAGCAAAGTACATGGGCAGAAAATGAGGATTCTTCCCTCTCCAGATAGTGGTGGGTGGTTTGCTAGGTTTATGCCGGGTAATGAACACACTAAGACTGAGAATGCACCCAGAGTGAGTGGTCCATGCCAGGTCCTTGTCAGGATTGAGGGGAAATGAAATGACCAGGCTCTGGATTTTCTATGAGGAAGAAGGAAGAGGTGAAAGAGCCAAGTTCCTTTGCTGTGGGTGGTCACTTCAGGGCCCCATGTTCATGAATACTGGTAAATCATGTTGTGTCCAGTGGGTACATACATCAGCAGAGGTTGCAGAATCTCTGTTGGTGGTCTCCTCTTTTGCTGTGAATTAAAATATGGTGTGCTTATGCCAGAGAGGTATGAATTTAATGTAAGCATGACTGTGGCAGTATTTTTGGCTACTGGGAGTACTACTGTCCTGCAGGTTCTTTCAATATCCCTTGTTTTAAAAAACTCATTGGGTCATTCTGTGATACCTGCTACTGTAGGACCAGAGAATAAATGAGAAATCCAAGCAGTGTTCTTTGGTAATGCCTACGGTTGAATCTTCTTTGCAGAGAAGTGAGAGTCTTGATCTGACTGGATAACTTTGTGTAACTTTTGTACTCCCAAAGGCCATACAAACTATTTTATCAGTTCCTCAATAACATTAGCAGAGATTGGTGTGTTTCGTGGGTAAGCCAAGAGTAAGCCTGTGTAGGTATTACTACACTGTTGTGGCATATGTAGTAGTTCCTGCTGCTTCAGAGAGAGGCCCAATGAAATTGACTGGATTTGCCAGCTCTGATATAGCCCTTCTCCTCCTGTGCAGTAGGTCCAAGTCTCTAGATTTCTGGACTGTGGTACAGTCCCTAATGGCTTTGTGTAAATGTCTCTCTGCTGGGTAAATTTATCATTAGCAGTTGATTTTCATGATCTCATGATGCCCAAATGCCCTGACCTCTCCTGTGTAGGGTGTGGGGTAGCTCTTACCAAAGTTCTGGTGTCTCCCCTCTTTTCAAAAGGATTAACTGCTTTAGTAGTTTAGCTAGTTTGTCAGCTTCCAGGTTGTATTGTTTGTTGTGAGCTGAGGTATGGTGTGCAAAGATGCGCAGAGTGGAGGCCAATGTGCTGATATTTTTCCCCACATCTCCTTACCCACAATGTCTCAGCCTGGTATGTTCCAGCCCTGATTTTGCCCAAGTCCCAACCCAATAGCCCATTAGCCACTGACCAGGAGTTGCCAAAAATGTGAAGCTTAGAAAAATGTTTGTCGAAGGCCTTCTCTATTTCTAGGGGTGTTGCACACAGCCTGGCCCATTGGGCACTTTGGCCCATCCCCACTGGAAGTTGGAGTATTTGAATAAGGGTGGTAGGATGTTGCTGTTCTTTGTCTGACTCCCTTATACCCTGTGCTCACTCCATTGCTAAAGAAAAACATTAATTTTCTTGTTTTAAGACTGCTGGCCATCCTCCCTCCATTCCCCAATGAGCAAGAGCCAGGGACATTTCCAAGGGTTTTGGCAAGTTAACTTCACCTCACTGACAGAGTATGTGGCCATTTCCTCACACAGTAGTGATACTCCAGGAGGGCCAGGTGTAGTATGATCCTGTAGATACCATTTTCATTTTAATAAAGAAGCTTCTGTTGCTGATCCAATTTTACAGGCAGCTCTGTCCATTACCCAGGGCATAATAGGAATCTCGGTCCATAGGGTAATTGTTTCTGCCCCACCAGGGCTTCAGTTTTGATATGTGCCCTGTATGCTGCCAGTGGGTGCCTGTCTAGTGAATACTTTAGGCTGAGGCTGACAGCTGCTTACACCAAAAGCCCATGGGTAGGCATTTACCTGTCCATTTGGTCCAGAGGTTCCAGGAAGCAAATTTGGGAGGAGTGGAAACTTATAATTGCAAGTCTTGTCCTTGGGAGCACTAGAGGGAAAGCCAACCTCCTTTAACTCACCCAGTGCCTGTTGTTGCTTAGGTCCCTACTGAAAAAGGGAAGCATTACAGGTGTCTCGATAGACAATTCAGCAAGGGTCAGCAAATATTGGAGGTGAGGAATGCATTGTGCTATCATTCCTAATGAACGTTGGGGGTTCTTTACTGATGTGGGCAGTTTAAGCATGAGGAGCTTGTCTTTTATCACATTAGTCTGAACACTATTTCTGTCCTGCCAAAGTGTAAAGATCTTATTGCTAGATTTAGACTGCCCTTATGAATCAGCTCAGATAATGGGCCAGCGTTTGTGGTACAGAAAATAGCAAAGGTATTGAGGATCACATGGAAACTGCATGCTGCCTACCGGCCTCAAAGTTCCGGAAAGGTGACCGAGTGTGGATCAACGACTGAAACATAGCCCCTTTGCATGCACGGTGGAAAGGACCCCAGCCTGTCGTCCTGACCACTCCCACTGCTGTGAAGGTAGAAGGAATCCCAGCCTGGATCCACCACAGCCGTGTAAAATCTGCAGCGCCTGAAACTTAGGAGGCAAGACCAAGACTGGATAACTCAGGCTGCGCTCCCCCTGTTGGATAGTAAATCCCAGGTAACGTACCTGCTGTCGGCAGATCTAGGCTTTCTTCTTGGACACCTTATACCCACAGTCCTCCAGGTGCCAAAGTAGGACATCCGTTCCCTTGGCAAACCCGACTGCCATGGGGTGTCCTAGCAGAAAGTCATCGATGTACTGGAGCAACATGCAGCCTAGGTCTCTGGCAGGAAACTTCTGGAAGTCCCGAAGCAGTCCTTCCTCGAAGACGGTGGGGGAGTTCTTGAACCTTTGGGGAAACCGGGTTCAAGTATACTGAGTGGTGACACCTGACCCCGGATCTTCCCACTGAAAGGCAAACAGCTTCTGGCTCTCAGGGGCCAGTCTGATGCTAAAGAAAGAGTCTTTCAGGTCCAAGCAGATGAACCAGCTATCCTCAGCTGACAGCAACCCTAACAACGTGTACGGTTAGGTACTGTTGGATGTAAAGTCACTGTAGCTTGATTGACCAAGCACAAGTCCTGTATTGGCCTGTAGTACTTGGTCCTTGGCTTGGGAACAGGCAGGGGGAGAGTGTAGTATTCTGAAGTCTGAACAGGCAGAATGGAAAAACACCCTTCCGAGTTCCTAGTGAAGCCCTCAAATTTTATAGACTTATACCTTACATGGTATAATTGCCAATCCACTCTCAGTGAGAGGTGGCTTACTGAGGGTCGTGATGAACTGTGAAACAGAGTCTTGGTCAGGTTCTGTGAGGAGGATGTCACCGATATAATGCCAAAGCATAGTTTCTGGTGAAATTGTGGGGCAGGTTTCTATGTCCTGTTGGCAATGACTGTGCAATTGGAAGGCTATTTAAGTAACCCCCAAAAAGCTAGCATCACAATGAAGACAAGGGGAAACAAATACCCCAAAAGCAAGTGGGTGAAGGTGTACTATTGTTTCTCAAAGGTGGAAGTGAAATCTGTTTGACTCAACTGTGAAATTTTTACTAAATAGAACATGTTAGCCAAGTCTATAACTCCAGATTCAAATTCTGGGGACCTTAGATGCCCTGGATTAATATAAGCTTACCACTGATATTTTGAATGACACCCATTAAGACAACAATGTCCTATAGAGGTGCTCTAATAAAGGGAACAGCCCTGTTGAATTCTCTATGGTCTATAGTCTCTACTCATTAGTAGTGTCTCTTAGTGCAGGCGATATGGGGAATTGATAGGTGAGGTAGTAGGAGTCTGTGCTCCTTGTTTATCTATGTCACCTGTGACAAGCCATAATCCTTCAGTATCCTGCCTCAGCTTCTGCTGTGGTGTATGAACCACCGGAACCAGGAGGGGCAGGTTAACTGGTTCCCACCAGGAAGTACTCACCAGTAGCATAAAAACCTTAGTCTTGTGTCATGAGTTTATCTGCTGCCTCAGAAGGTCTGTTCCAATAATGGGGAAACAGATAATCTTGGAGGGGAGGCAAGCAGGACAGAAGCATATTTTCAGCAAAACTGAGCCAATTTTAGTAGTTAAGAGGGAAATTATCCCTTTAATTAATTCCTTTAATTAACCCCCTCCCAAGCAGATAACCTACTTGGGGGGAGGGGGTTCCTTTTAAAGCATGTGTGTGTCTTGCCATTAGGGAGATTTGGGCACCCCTGACTGACATAGTTAGCCAGTGTTGTTTGTCAGAGCCCAAGCCACAGTTAATATGGTAAAAGGGCAACTGTCCTTCAGAAGGGGCCTTCTGACACTGCAGGATCCCTACGTGAGAGAAGATTCTTAGCCATTTGACAGGCATCAGAGACAGGTGTGGAAGATAAGGTTGCCTCCAAAGGGAAAGCCAGCTGGGGTCAGGGGTGGGGTCATAATCTAATCCTAGTAAGTATTGCAATTGCTCCAAGATTCACCAGAGATCATCCAACTTGGGACTTTCTTGTGCCTTAGGGTCTAACATAACCTCTTTTGTTTATCTTATGGTTGATGCATACATGGGAGCCTGGCCATAGGCAGTTTGTTTGGCCCAGGAGGGGGCAGCCTGAGTGTTGATAGTAACTTTGATTTAGGCCAGGTAGGGTATTGTAGTGTTAGCAGGCAACACCTGACTCTGAGTTTGTCTTTCATGAGTTTCTATTAAATCCAGTGCAGCTATGGCCTCTTGAATTGTTTTAGCACTAGCCACCATGCCCAGTGAAGAAGATTTTCCCAGGAGCCCCACACCCCGAGAAACAATTGAGTGGACTCAGGACTCAATTCAGACTCCTCTAGTCTTGTCAAGCCATCCTGCTCCACCTCATTTGTTGCCTCCACTCCAAAATGTCCAACTGGTAGAGGAGATCTTTCGCCTTGGCTAACCTTTTCCCTGGACAGTCTTCCCAGGCCATTATGAGGTCTAATGTAGGGTGGGCAGCCTTCTAATCCACAAAAATACACATCAGCAATACAGATGTGAACAGAGGTCCAATGTCTTCCCAAATTCTACTCTAATTATACAGGATACTTTACTAGGGACACAATTTTTCCATCATGTTCTATCGCCCCCAATTGTTTAATTTAATTCCCCAGTAGGTAGAATCTGTTCCCTGCCAGATAGATTCTATAGAGCCAAGCAGCCCTTTGTTTATTTGGTTATTGGCCTGGGTACTTAAGGAGAGACTGGGGCTCGGGTAAGAGAGAGGAAGGGACTCCTCCTCTGAGCCAGAACTGATTCTTCCTTCTTGGCTCTCCCTTTTTGTCTTTTCCATTTTTATTACTTTCTGGGTGGCTATAGACACAGCAGAGGATAAATTATCCCAGTCCCTGCATGGTGACACTGTGCTGCCTTTTCTTCTGGAGAGCACCTATTCTCCTCTCCAGGGACCTCTTGTCCAAACTGTCTCTCCCAGGAGTTTGGGCTCTTACATCTTCTCCGGGTGGCATCCTGGTGATACATTGCTGCCAGCAAGGTCAGCACATGCCTCATGGTTAGGAATGCCTGTTCAACCTGACAGCAACCTCCTGTAGAGTTCTGGGAGAGGTAGGAATATAAACTTTTTGCCTTCAGTCACTTTAAGTAACACTAGCTAGCTCAGCCCAAAGGTTGAGATATTAATATTCTTCTGGAGAGGGGATAGCATGATCACAACTGCAACATCATAACTGAGTGTAACAACAGTAGAGGCATGCTACCTGCTTTCAAAGGCCTCTCCACCAGCTGCCCTTAGGAGACCAACCTTGGCCCGATGTCTCTGCCTTATTGGTTCATTTACTTGCCTAGCTGTCTCTGGGGAGGAGGACATCCTCACATCTCAGACTACCCCAAATCCTCAACCCAGCCACAAGGAGCATTTCCCACCATAGCCTGTTATGCAGTACAGGGTGGCTCACCCTTGTTCCAGAAGCATGCACGCCCTCTCTTTTTCTATTCAGGTGTACAGGTGCACAATGTCCAGTGTCAACTGAGGGGGGGACCCAGGCCAGTGGGCTGACCTCCTTCCCCAGTACCTTGGCATCTCAAACCCCAAATCCAGTTCTAATGGTGTGGGTTCACTCAACCACTGGTGCTACCTCTAGGCCAGGTCAATGAGGTATAGAAGAAGACTGCAAAAAGTATATTGTTGCAGTACAGCAATGAGCGATGCTGCGCAAAACTGCTACAGAGGCATTCTAAATGTAGAGTCTGAGCACTTTAGGCTGCCTAGGACTGATTTTTCAATTGATTGTCCTACTGACTGGGTAGACACTATGCCAATTTCTTGTTCACGAAAATCCCATCCTCCTCACCACTTGCGGTGAGTGCCACGATTTCTTGGCTGATCAATGAAGACCTGACCACGAGATGGCAGTAGCGCCCAAGAACCTTTTGTTGTTGTTGTTTGTTTTTGTTTTTGAGAAGGGAGAAGGAGTCTCACTCTGTTGCCCAAGCTGGAATACAGTGGCGGGACCTCCGTTCATTGCAACCACTGCCTCCCGGGTTCAAGTGATTCTCCAGCCTCAGCCTCCCATGTAGCTGGGATTACAGGTGCCTGCTGCAATGCCCGGCTGATTTTTGTATTTTTTAGTAGAGATGAGGTTTCACCCTGTTGGCCAGGCTGGTCTCGAACACCTGACCTCAGGTGATCCACGCACCTCAGCCTCCCAAAGTGCTGGGATTACAGGCGTGAGCCACCGTGCCCAGTCAAGAAGCTTTTTATTTCGGCGGTGCTTTGACAGGTTGCCAGAGAGGGGAAGTCTTTCACATCAGACCTTCCAGAGGCAGTAGCAGAGGACCACTGCCCAGAAGGGGAAGAGGGCAAGGCAACTCCTGGGGTAGAGGAGAATAGGAGAGGGCCTTATGTGTCTGGGCTATATGACTCAGCAGCAGGAGAGGGAGTCTCTGGGTCAGAGACCTCTGGAGGCAAGCAGTGGCATGGAGTCTTTTATAGCCTCTGTGTTTGCCTTAACTGTGGCTAGCAGATGTCAGTGCAGTTTTGTGGGGCATGCAAGGCAGGCAAGCCCTAAGTGGCTACATATATGCTTACCTGAGCTACATTTAAAGCAATTGCATGTGTAAAAAAATGTTGAGTGTGGTGTTGGCAGGCTTTCAGCCTGCTGTGAGGAAGTATAATGGCAATATAGAGGCCAATATATGGAGGTCATGTTTAACCCACTGATATAATAACATGCCACTTAGTCAGCCACTCTGATTAATCTGACTGGCGTAGTCTGAGATCAAATCCATTCAATCTGTACTATCAACAGGACTCTAAGCAGCAAGGTGAGATCAATCTGCAATGTTAACCCGAACTTAAAACGTTAAGAGCACACGTACAGTACTACTGCTCCTGAGATTTTGTTTAAGGGAAATGAAAGCATAGATCCACATAAAGACTTGTACATGAATGTTTAGAGCACCTTCATTTGTACTAGTGAAAACCTGGAAACAATCCAAACTACCAATCCAAACTGCCTAGGGACAGGGATGGGGATGGGTAGGGAGGTAAGCAACATAAAGAGGCATGCGAAAGCCTTTGGAAGTGATGAAAATGATTGTCATTTTGAATGTGGTAAGGGCTTATGATTATTGGTAAGGAGTTATGCTTATAAAATATAAATAATTTATATATTATGAATTATATAAATTACATATAATTTCATTTAGTTTTAAATGTAAGGAATGGCAACATGTCTTGAGTCAAAGAACCCTCAAAACAACACCTTAAGTACTGCAAAGTCTTTGACGATGTATTTGCCAGTTAACTTATCTTTAAACATCAATAATAAATAAAAATTATCAAGACTTACTTGTTTCTATTTGTTTATTTTAGTGTGCTGATGCTTTTTCACATTCTGGGTCATATTTTCACTGATGCTTTTTCACATTCTGGGTCATATTTTCAAAATATTGTTTCACATTGTGTAAATGTATGTTTTTTTTTTCACAATTGGTAAAGAGCATCTCAAGCAAGGTCCTGCTTTCTACTATGACGGTATAGCAGCATGTTTTACTCAGATATGAACCACTTCTGGGCAGCGTTATGGGTGAGAAATCTGATAGTTAAGGAACACTCTGGATTAGTTTCCCACTGGTGAGAAAATAAAAAAGCAATGAGCACTTTTTCCAAATACCACGTGATTAATCAAGTACTCAAAACATGCTAATTGGGTTTAGACTATTCTATTACCAAAATATTCCATTCAATTCCTATGGACAGTTTGTAAACTGTCATTCCCAATGTCTCCTCATCCTTCAAGGTCCCAATCAAAGGTCTCATAGCTTGTCAGACCTTTGGGGAAGTGCTTTTATTTTTTAATTAAAAGTTAAGTCATGTGCGGGGCAGAGTGATGCAAAATACAGCCAGTGGTCAGGACCTAAAGATTTCTCCTCCACCTGGGCCTTGAGAGTTTGGGAGAAGCTCAGGAAGAAAAGCCAACAATCTGAGTCCACTAGACTTTGAGGCGGGGGTTTTGCATCTGTACATGTGGGATAAATGATGTGAAAACCATTAACTCTGTTGCTGATCCAGCTGCAGGGAAAAGCTTTTCCTCTGATCAAGGTGATTATCTGGCTGGTGGACCTCATTTTGCACCAGGTCCTGATCCCTGAGCTGAGCCTGAGTCCACAGTTCACCTGATGGAGAACTCAGAGTCAAAGCGCAGGCCCAAGTCAGGCTGTCTGACTGCTGCTTGAGGGCCTAGGGACAACAATCCCGGAGTCAGGAGGGTGGAGGTGAGGATGACAGTGAAATGGCCAGAAGGTGAAGATACATGTGAATATTCTCTCTTCATTAGGTCACATGGATGAAAGGTAATAGAAAGGTAGCACATACATTTTCAAGAAGTTAAAGCTGATAGTCAGAACACAAAGATGGTTGATTGTTCCACAGATGTGGAAGGCAGGGGCTCAAGACCTGTAAAATCCCCCACTGAGCAGATAACTGAGACAGTACTTCCCAGTGATGCACTCTGCTGGCAGACAGTGTGAAATTTTCCTGGAGAAGGCTCAGGCCATCAGTCCCTGGTCCATCTTCCGGCCCCACAGAGATGCTGATCAGAACACCCTCCACAGGGAGAGCATTGCGCAAGTGATTCCCTTTTTAGAAATTCTTCTAAGCCAGTCAGAAGATGACAAGCTTGCAGATGGAAGGGGATCAGAACCTGGGCGATGTCTTTAGTGGCCGAGCGATCCCTGCATGTGGTTCAGAGTGTTTTCACTAAGACAAAACAGTGGGAGAAGGAAAATCCCTGCATCCATACAAACTTTGAGGGAATACTGGAGCTTAATGTAACAGAGACTGGTCATGCTAGGAAATTTTATTACATTTTCTGGAGGGGTCGCAGGGCTTTGTGTTTGGGCTGCTTTCCGTGGTGCAGTCAAGCTCGCCAAAAGTGTGACAGAATCACAGAATTACCCTTGGCAGAAATGCGGAATTACTCCTAACCCCTACTCTCATCCTCCACCAGGACCAGAGAGAGAAACAACTACTTGAGTTTTCAGAAACTACCAAACCTTGGCTCTAGCTCGGCATCCTTAGCCAGAGCATGGAAGATTGGGGTGAGGGACATGGTGAACAAAAACTGCATCCTTGAGCTGCTCACACTTCCTCTTTCCCCCTTTTGATCTTGTGTGTGGGGTCAGAGGTTACCAGGCAGGGGTCACTAAGGTTGTCAGTGGGAGGATGTGACCCCTGGTGGGTTCCTCCCAGCCAGCTCAACATGGGAGGCTCCCAATTCCCCTTTCTCCTGCAAGGAAAGACACCACAGCTGTGTCACCCTCCTTCAGAGACTGCAGATTGGAGGTCTGTTTTCCACAAAATCTAGTTCTAAGCCATGTCTAGCAAGTGAGAGTGACTGATTGGAAGCCTAGTGGTGACAGTTGCCCAGGTGGCAGGCTTAAATAGCAACACCTCCTGGTAGTGAACGAATTTCAAATTTCACACAAGAAAAGCAAAACCATGGGCTATTTTCTCCCATGAATTTTTGCCTATTTTGGGCCCTAAATCAAATTGAAAAAAGCGTGACTAAAACACTCAAACTGAAAATATAGTTAGAGTTATACACTTTGTGAGACTAACTCGGGAAACTACTGCCCTGCTTCTGCAAGGATAGGGCTCTGTAAGGCATGACTTGGAATGAAATCCAAGCACCTTTTATCTGTTTAACTCTGGTGCAGGAGAACAGAGCAGCATTTAAGGTGTAAACTAAATTAGTCTATTCCTGAAGAGAACATTTGCTACTCACATTTATGGTGGAAGAAGCAATCTCACAACACAACAAATCTCTCCTTGTGAGTGGAGCAGGCCAATCCTAGGTAGGGCCAGACTACAGGGCTTACAGGTTCTATGCTTTAAGCTACTGATGCCCCTTTGTGCCAGAGGCTGGGTTTTGCAGCAAACTCAGTTCAGGCCTGGGAACACTGGGCCCACCAAGAATCCTAAATAGTCAACTAAAACCCCTGAAATAGCCAGGTCTGTTCCTTTAAATATTAGTATTATTTGTATACCTTTAGGAGGTACAAGTCCAGTTTTGTCACATGGATATATTAGCCAGTGGTGAAGTCTAGGCTCACCAGAGCAACAACAGGGTGGTAGATAATCTCCCTTGTGCAGTCAATAACCATAACTCTGGCAGATAGGGTGCCTACTATTCATACCGACTACAGAGAGTATGGATGCCTCTAACCTGAAAAAGGATATGAAACTAGTTATCAATTTATTACCTCTTAGCTCCAAATTCACCCTTCAATGTATATTCTTTGATAATAGGGTGATTCTTAGCAAAGACTTGGAATCAACCCAAATGTCCATCAGTGACAGACTGGATTAAGAAAATGTGGCACATATACACCATGGAATACTATGCAGCCATAAAAAAGGATGAGTTCCTGTCCTTTGTAGGGACATGGATGCAGCTGGAAACCATCATTCTTAGCAAACTATCACAAGAACAGAAAACCAAACACCGCATGTTCTCACTCATAGGTGGGAACTGAACAATGAGATCACTTGGACTCGGGAAGGGGAACATCACACACCGGGGCCTATCATGGGGAGAGGGGAGGGGGGAGGGATTGCATTGGGAGTTATACCTGATGTAAATGACGAGTTGATGGGTGCTGACAAGTTGATGGGTGCAGCACAGCAACATGGCACAAGTATACATATGTAACAAACCTGCACGTTATGCACATGTACCCTAGAACTTAAAGTATAATAATAATAATAATAAAAATAATAAAGTAACATCAAAAAGTACGATGTTACACTTACTTAATAGAGGGCTCTAGAGGGACAGACACTGAAAAAGGAATTGGTACTTCTATGATTTCTGGCTTTCAGAGGTGTGGAGGTAAGGACATTCAGGATGCTTTGTCCCAGGCCTGGGCCCAGAACAACTGTCCCTCAGCAAATCTGCAGTCCTGGTGTGCCCTGATGATCAGCTTCTTGTGGCCCTCTTCATAGGGACATCCTGTACTCCAAGTCATCTGCCCACTGCTTCCCTCTGCTCACTTGCTCCACAGCTACACAAACACACACACACACGACCAGGTTCATGTAGTCCTTTCAATACTGCAGCCCTCTGAACACCGAGCCCCCACCCTGATCCTGTGCAAGGGGCATTGTTTACTCCAGGCCTCCAACTGAGACAGGACTCCCCACTGCTACTTCACACCACATTCTAGCCACCAGCTATGGCTTGTCCACACTACCATGCTCCAAAGGGTGCCTTCTTGTTTCCTTTGAGACCATGGACCAGTTCTGCCTCTGTAGACCAGCTTAGGTACTGGCAAACCAGTGGAACTTCTCTGCCATCCAGTAGGTTCTTCTCCAATGTGATATGAAATCCAGCCTTGGGGAGAAGCTTTCATTCTAAGCTTGTCTTTCCTTGGGTACTCTCCCCCAGCCCCAGAAAACCCCACATAGAGTTGTCTTGTATCCTATATAAGATCTTTTATCATCAGTTAATGATTCTTTATATTAAATTTTCCCCTTCTAGATCACTGTGTGTTTCTATCTCCTGATAGAATCCATATTGCTACAGAACACAACATACACAGCAAGCATCATTCTTAACGGAGAATCACTGAAAGCTTCCTCTTCAAGATCTGCATCAAGTAAGGATGTCCACTATCACCACTTCTATGCAATAGTTTACTGGGGGTGGGGGTGGGGTCCCAGACAGTGCAGTAGGGAAAGAAAAAGGAATAAGATATTTGGAAAGGAAAAGGAAAGACTGGCACTATTTTCAGATGATATGACAGTATATATAAAATTCTACAAAGTATTACAGACAAATTATTAGAATTGATAAGAAGAGATTATATGCTTGTAGGATAAAATCTTAACAAACAAAAGCCAATTGCATCCTATTTAGAGCTATACATTTAGACAATAAAAATTTCAAACATACGATTTGCAAGATATGAAATGCCTAGGATAAAAAACTTGCCTCGTGGGAAAAATATAAAATATTATTTGGGCACATTAAAGGTGATCTTATTAAAAGAAGAGATTGACCATAACCATGAATCGAACATTCAATATTGAGAAGTCAAATCTAAAATATCAGCACAATCTGAATTAGAACCCCAAACTAGCTGTTAGTTGAAGTTTGCATGATTAGTTTATAATTTAAATGGAATTGAAATGGACCAAAAGTAGCCAAGACACTTTTGAAGAACAAGGTAGAATTGAGTTGCCTAATCCAAATATCAGAATTGACTATGGATCAGTAGTAATTAAGACAGTGTGGTATTTCAAATGGACAAGTGCTTAATAGAGAGTATAGGAACTAACCCACATATGTGTAGATACTTGATTTATGGCACTGTAAATCAATTGGCAAAAGGCAGACTTTTCAATAAGTGGTTCACTGAGAAAACTGGATATTCACTTACATACATACAAACATGCATAAATGGAACGCTACATAACACAATACACAAACATCAATTGCAGGCAGATTAAGACCTGACTATGAAGGGCAATAGCATACATATTTTAGAAGAAAATATAGAGAATGCTTTCATGTCCCAGGTTTCCTTAAAACAGAAAATATTTCTTAAAACACAAAAGCACTAACCATCAGGAAAAGAATGATGAAGTTGACTATATTATAACTAATAGCTTCTGTTCACAAAACAGAGGACAAACAAGTGAAAATACAAACAGAGCAAGGGAGTGTTTTGGCCACAGGTATGGACGAGTATTTAAAATATTTAACAGACTCATTAAGTCAGTATCAGATGAACAATAGAATAGAAACATGGGTTAAAAGAGGTAAATTTGAATAGATCTTCCTCGAAATAGAAACTCCAAAAGGCTCATTATCACGAAAATGTGCTAAAACTTAATAGTAATTTGGGTATTGCCCACCAGTAGACCGGCAAAATTTAAATTCTGGCAGTACTTTGTGTAGGTGAAGATGTGGATCAGGAAGGACACTCTGTGCTGCTGGTGGGATTGACAACTGTCCCAATCACTACAGAGAACAATTTGGCATCATCTAGTAAAGCTCAGGATATCCATTCCCTATGGCCCTGTGATTCTATTCTTGGATATATACCCTAAAGAGATTTTTACACATGTGTCCAATTAGAAATGTGCAAGAATGTTCATAATAATCGTTGAAAAGTAGAAGCAATCCTAATCTCCATCTGCTGTAGAATGGAGTAGTATAATCATACCATAATCACTTTGCTATAAGCATATGCTGGAATGACAGTCGATGGAGACAAAGGATCTACTTACTTATAGCTATTATGAACAACATAGATGAGTCTCTCAAGTATAATACACAGTGAAAAAAGGAAGCTATAAAAGGAAGGATGCTGTATGATTCCATTTATACAATTTTGTATCAACTCTATTGTTTAGGGATGCGTACAAAAGTGATAAAGCTATAAAGGAAAACGGTGAAATGATTATTACAAAGTCAGAGCAATGACTATATCCATATAGGAGAGTGTGGGTTGTTATTGGGAGGAGTACAGCGGCTGTATTCTGGAAGGCTGGCAGTCATCTATTGCTTGACCTTGGTCCTGGTTACATAGGTGTCTGCTTTTGTAAAATAATCTAAACCATACAGATAAGTTTTATGCACTCTTCAAATTTCAGATTTGAAAAATTCTTGCTCCAGAAAAGGTAATAGAAAGTAAAGTATGTGGAGTAGAAATTTTGATGAGGTTCAAATAGTTACGGATGAAAAACTCGATCCTCCAGTCAAGAGACCAAGTGTCCACTGTCATTAAAAGAGGGCGAGAGAGCTGGGAGTCTTTAAACAACAGGTTACACCTCCCCCCGCCACCCACCACCAATCTATTCATCACTCTAAGCCTTCTCATCTCAGATATTTCACCCTATATTTGTGTCAATTCCAAACTCATTCGTGACAGACAAATTGGAGGATTGTCGTCATCATTAATAAGGTCATTAGGCACCACAGGCCCAGCAAGACTGGGCCACCACACTTAAATGCTAGCAGGTACACCAGGGTGATTGGACAAGATCTGTGCACCTTACTTGGCAGAGTCCATTTCAGTGACTGAGGGTTTAACCTTAACACATTTAACTGGAATTCCTGCTCAGAGAATGTGCTGGAGAATGCAGAATAAAGTGAGGAATGCCCTCAATGTGCTATGAGAGTGGACATGAAATTTATTATGGTACAACCGATGGCGGAAGGGCAAAGAGTTGGTTTAGGTTGTGCACTGTATAGGGAGAAGCCAGGAGTGGGTTGGGTTTTTTCCAGATTTCAATATAAATTGTTTCATCCTCCAGACTTTGCATTTCTAGGCTGAACAATGCTGATCTGTTTTGGCCGCATCTCTCACTCATTCTAACCTCTGTATCAGCAGACAAAAATTGAACTATGTGGCAAATTGTACCGAGGACTTTGGTCAAGACAATTGTGAGTATGGAAGTTGTCCCGCGGGGAGGTGGGAAGGGGAAGGACATTTTTGGCAGAAATGCCAGCACTATGGTCGTTTAATGCTGACACAGAGACAGTTTATTCTCTCAGGAATTGCCTTTCATCCATCAATCCAGGCAGGCAGCCAGCCGGTAAACAAATTTTAACACACAAAAAGTACCAAGCAACTTGTCTAACACTGGGAGGGGCTCGGGTGTGTTTATTCGCGTATATACAATGAGTCACGGATTAAAATTGCTTTTAGCGGATAGACGCCTAGGTGTTCCACAGCATTACTGAACAAGCTGTCGTCATTTCCCCATCACCTCAGAAGACCTCCTTAATTACTTACGTATATTAACCGTAGAACGTATTTATGCATACCAGGCTCTACCTCTGGGCTTTCTATTCTGTTCCAGAGACCCAGTACCAGAATATTTAAATCACTGTGGCGTTAAATACGTTTTAATATCTGATAGGGCCAGTTTCACTGCATTGCACTTTTTTCCCCCCTTTTAGGAACCTGTTCAGACCCGCCGCAGGGGGCGGGGTCGCGCCTCCTCCTCGGCTCTGGTTCCAGCCCAGCCTCTGGGACACAGAGATGGAAATCCCGAAGCTGCTCCCGGCTCGCGGGACACTACAGGGCGGCGGCGGCGGTATCCCCACGGGTGGCGGCCGGGTCCACCGAGGCCCTGACCCGCCGGCTGGCCAGGTCTCCACGCGCCGCCTCCTGCTGCTCCGGGACCTCCAAGATGGCGGGCCCGGGCGGCGGCGCAAGGAGGCCCGCAGGGCCTCACGAGGCCCCGGCCCAAGCCTGTTGGCGCCGATGCCCGATCAACCTAGCGGCGATGGCGGCGACGACTTCCTCCTGGTGCTGCTTGACCCGGTGGGTGGCGACGTGGAGACAGTGCACTCCTGTCAGGCCGCAGGGCCTGTGTTGAGGGAGGAGGCCGAGGCAGGCCCGGGGCTCCAGGGGGACTACAGCGGCGCGAACCCCGCGGGCTGCTCTGCGCGGGGCCCCAGCTTTCTGTCCGCGATTCCCATTCAGGCCCCGATCTCTGCCCCCAGCCCCGCTGCGGCCTTCACCGGCACAGTCACTATCCACAACGAGGACCTGCTGTTGCGCTATGAGAACGGCGTCCTCACCCTGACCACGCCCCCATCACACTCCTGGAAGCCCGGGGCCGCTCCTGCCCAGAAGCCCCCCAGGTGTCTGATGGCCCCCCAAGCCGGGTTCCCGCGTGCCGCGCAGCCGAGTGACTGCCCAGAGCTGCCGCCAGACCTCCTGCTAGCCCAGCCGGCCGAACCCGCGCCAGCTCCTGCGCCCCAGGAGGAGGCGGAGGGCCCGGCCTCCGCCCTGGGCCCCCGGGGAAAGCTGGGCTCTGGCCCAGGCGTGGTGCTGTACCTGTGCCCCGAGGCGCTGTGCGGGCAAACCTTCGCCAAGAAGCACCAGCTGAAGGTGCACCTGCTGACGCACAGCAGCAGCCAGGGCCAGAGGCCCTTCAAATGCCCCCTGGGTGACTGCGGCTGGACCTTCACCACCTCTTACAAGCTCAAGAGGCACCTGCAGTCTCACGACAAACTGCGGCCCTTTGGCTGCTCCTCGGAGGGCTGTGGCAAGAGCTTCACCACCGTGTACAACCTCAAGGCGCACATGAAGGGCCATGAGCAGGAGAACTCATTCAAATGCGAGGTGTGCGAGGAGAGCTTCCCCACGCAGGCCAAACTCAGCGCCCACCAGCGCAGCCACTTCGAACCCGAGAGGCCTTACCAGTGCGCGTTTTCTGGCTGCAAGAAGACATTTATCACAGTGAGTGCTCTCTTTTCCCATAACCGCGCCCATTTCAGGGAACAGGAACTGTTTTCCTGCTCTTTTCCTGGCTGCAGCAAACAATATGACAAGGCTTGTAGGCTGAAAATTCACCTGCGGAGTCACACCGGCGAGAGACCTTTCCTTTGTGACTTTGATGGCTGTGGCTGGAACTTCACCAGCATGTCCAAACTCTTAAGGCACAAAAGGAAGCACGACGATGACCGGAGGTTCATGTGCCCTGTGGAAGGCTGTGGGAAATCTTTCACGAGAGCTGAACATCTGAAAGGCCACAGCATAACCCACCTGGGCACAAAGCCTTTCGTGTGTCCTGTGGAAGGCTGCTGTGCCAGGTTCTCTGCTCGCAGTAGCCTCTACATTCACTCCAAGAAACACCTGCAGGATGTGGACACTTGGAAAAGCCGTTGCCCGATCTCCACTTGTAATAAACTCTTCACATCCAAGCACAGCATGAAGACGCACATGACCAAAAGGCACAAGGTGGGCCAGGATCTCTTAGCTCAGCTAGAAGCAGCAAATTCTCTTACACCCAGCAGTGAACTTACCAGCCAGGGACAGGATGATCTCAGAGATGCAGAGATAGTGTCTCTGTTTTCTGATGTACCAGACAGTACTTCTGCTGCAGTGTTGGACACAGCATTGGTGAACTCTGGAATCTTGACTATTGATGTGGCTTCTGTGAGCTCGACTCTGGCAGGGCACCTCCCTGCTAATAATAATAATTCCGTAGGGCAGGCTGTGGACCCTCTGGCCTTGAAGGCCACCAGCGACCCTCCTCAAAATCTGGATACCTCTCTCTTTTTTGGAACGGCGGCCACTGGTTTTCAGCAGAGCCCCTTAGATATGGATGAGGTCTCAAGTGTAAGTGTGGGGCCATTGGGATCTCTGGGCTCTTTGGCCATGAAAAACTCCAGTCCAGAGCCCCAGGCTTTAACACCCAGCGGTAAGCTAACAGTGGAGACAGATGGTCTGACTCCTTCAAGCACCCTTTGTGAAAACAGTGTCTCAGAACTACTGACACCAACCAAAGCGGAGTGGAAGGTACATCCTGACTTCTTTGGACAGGAGGGAGAAACCCAGTTTGGATTCCCCAGTGCAGCAGGAAACCATGGTTCTCAGAAAGAAAGAAATGTTATCACTGTGACTGGCAGCTCATTTTTGGTATGAACCAACTCTATTTGTTCCTTGCCATGTGGCTTACTTTTATTACAGTCAATTTTGAGGATGTTCTGGACTAAATGTTTAAGTGCAGTCATTTCTCTTTGGTTTACAAAAAGAGCACAGCCCTGGACTACAAGTTTGGAGATCTAAATTCTGATCTTGAGTCTGAAACTGACAAGTTGTGTGACCCTGAGCAAGTCACTTAACCTATCTGAGCCTTAATTTCCTTATTTATGAATTGTGGTGTTTTGAACTCATTGCTCATAAGGTCTTTTCAGTTTTTTTTGTGTGTGTGTGATTTTGTGCTTTTTCTTGAAAAATTTCGGGCGTTTTGCAATTATTAATCATTGTTTGTACTTGTAATGAAAAGCGGTTTGAGCCCTGTAGCACTAAATAATGAAAGATTGAGGAACTGGTGTTTTACATTAAAAATTTAGTGGAAATTTTACACAGTACGAAAATCTAATGATAGAACTCAAAAAAAAAAAAAAAAAAAAAGAGCTAACAATAGGGATTGGTTCTTCTTAGCTGTTTATCATTCTAACCTTTTTCTTATGATGAAGGTATGTTTTTGTTGTGGAAAATACAAGGGCTTTTGTTATCACTCAGACCCAGGGTGAAATGTTTGCTTTGTGGTTTTGAATAAGTTGGCCTTTAATAAGTTAGTCTCTCTTAGCCTCAGTTTTCTATCTGTAAAATGGTCATAGCAATGTGAACATATGTGTTACATCCTAGACTTATTTTTTCTACCCCAGTAGGTTGTATTGAAAGGAAATGTTATGTATGTTTCAGCATATTTTGGTGAATCTTCATTCCCTTTCCTGCCCCTTGTTTTCCCTCCTCAAAGGGGAGAAATTAGCACAAATTAATATCAGGATTGTGCATGAAATAAACATTTGTGAAGGTTAAGAAAGAGGAAAAGAAAGTTATTTCTTCAACAGATTAAGAAGGATTTTTCTCCACACTGTTCTTTTGTGGCATTGGCCACATGTCCATTAGATCAATTTCATAGTATCTTTGGTCTGCATTCAAAGCAAGCTGATGCAATGAGTATTCAGTCTATTCTTCCAAGACAATCTGGACATAGACCAGAGGGAGATTTTTCTCCCCTCTGTGCCCTAGAGAGCTCATTGCTGGCTCACTCTTAGAGTTGAAATGAGAGAGTTTTGTCTGCATTTTGAGTAGATACCATCTATCTTACATGAGTATAGCATTTTACAGTTTAGCACTTTCACAACTATTATATTTGATCCTCACAATCCTGTGAGGTAATATGGCAAAGTCAGAACTACAATTCTTATTAAAATTTACCTAGCTCAGATTACAAATATATTTAACTTAGTAACTATTAATTGTGTGTGTAGCTCAAAACAGAGAGGAAATATTTCCCATTCTGCCATTTGACTCTTGAGTTTCACGACTATTTTGTTTATAACTGTTTGCTGCCTCCCAACTTAATTGATTTCTCTTACATTCTTCGTACTCCACCCTATTTCCTTGTAGGTGTACACCAGTCCTTGCCATGAATCTCTTTTATTTATGTTTAAATTAGACAGGTCTCTTTCATGGTCACCATCTCTCAGCCATTCTTCTTATGGCCCATTTTTCAGTCACAGTATTGCTGCAAGTATGTGTGTACATTGAGAAGTTATTTTCTTTTTTTTTTTTTTTTTTTTTTTGAGACGGAGTCTCGCTCTGCCGCCCAGGCTGGAGTGCAGTGGCCAGATCTCAGCTCACTGCAAGCTCCGCCTCCCGGGTTCACGCCATTCTCCTGCCTCAGCCTCCCGAGTAGCTGGGACTACAGGCGCCCGCCATCTCGCCCGGCTAGTTTTTTGTATTTTTTAGTAGAGACGGGGTTTCACCGTGTTCGCCAGGATGGTCTTGATCTCCTGACCTCGTGATCCACCCGTCTCGGCCTCCCAAAGTGCTGGGATTACAGGCTTGAGCCACCGCGCCCGGCCGAGAAGTTATTTTCTTGATTTAGATGGCAATGTGTTTATACATGAATCAGATAATAATGGAGATATTTTATATAAGGCATTAGTGAGAAGTAGTTCTACTTTTCCTTTTCTAAAATGTGGTCATGGTAGCAAACACTATTGGTTGATTTCAACCATTGTAACCCAGTACTGTTTACATGTAGATACTTGGGGATAACAATTATTATGGCACTTTAACAGTACACTTTAATATTTACCACCTTGATATACATCTTTACTGTCTTTATAATTTTTAAGTTGGTTGTACTTATTCAATGAAAAAGCAAAAAATACACATACATTTTTAATTCAAAGAAATAGAATTTTGTGTCTAATCGTTTAACAGTTCTCCCTTAGTATTTTAGAAAGATTTTAAGCCCATTTTAGAAATGTGTTGTCATTAGTTAAGTCCTCTTAAATAGATTATTTTTATTTTCCTATAGAAAGTGCAGAGGCCTGAGGTGAACACAAGGGTCATAGGTATCCATTAAGATATATAACCATATAGATATTTTAAAACTCTGTCACATTGTTTCCTTAATCCCTTAGACCTATTTCTTCCCATGAAAACTATCATAAGCTATGCTTTTGTTATGGTCTATAGAATTTTCAAAGGACAAATTGTTGTTTTTTTTTTAAGATAAAAATCTTGTGATTGTCCGTGAGCTCACATGGTTTCTTTTGTTCAATTTTTTCAAAAGATTTCTCTTTCAATGCTGTTGTCCCAGCATGATAGTTGACATGGCATGTAATTACAGACAGAAGTGTGACTGTAAATATATTCGTGTTTCTGTTAGTGTTGGCATAAGCTTGCCTTTTTGTTTAAACGATGGGACATGATTTAATTTTATCTCGTTTGCCTTTTGTTCATCTTCAGTCCTTGATTTATTAACATTTTGCCAATTGAAAACACAATAAAAAATGCCTTGCAAGAAGGTTTGATTCTGGGGGATCCTGATGAGCATATTTATCATTAGTTTAAATATGTTAATCTTGACATTTTTACCAGTTATCTCATTATAGTGTTACATAATTGAAAGCCTTAAATAGTAAAAGTGAAACTTGTTAGAATACGAAGATCATCTTTCTCTGTGGATTAAATGCTTCATATTCCCATCCAGGAAAAATAAGATAAGACATTAGTATAACAGAGTATTTTTGACTGTTCCTTGATTCCACATAAAGCAATGATTAATTTCCTGATGGAAATATTCATAATCCCTTGGTAATTATTGGTATCAAACAGATCCACTTGATAACTTCATGATGACAAAAACTAAATTAAATGCAACTCACTCAAAATATGTGACAATTGAAATGTAAGGCCTAACTAAAATGTATATATATATATCTGAAATTTGTATATATTTTATATGTAACTGAAATTTATATATTTACTTATTTATATATACATATATATATATATATATATGTAACTTTTTTGAAAGATAGATTTGCTTAATAATTTTTTAAAAAGCAAATTGGATGCTAGGGTTTAAAGCAGGAGTCCCCAACCCCCAGGCCACGGACAGGTACTAGTCCATGGCGTGTTAGAAACTGGTCCGCGGGCGCGGTGGCTCAAGCCTGTAATCCCAGCACTTTGGGAGGCCGAGACGGGTGGATCACGAGGTCAGGAGATCGAGACCATCCTGGCTAACGCGGAGAAACCCCGTCTCTACTAAAAAATACAAAAAACTAGCCGGGCGAGGTGGCGGGCGCCTGCAGTCCCGGCTACTCGGGAGGCTGAGGCAGGAGAATGGCGGGAACCCGGGAGGCGGAGCTTGCAGTGAGCTGAGATCCGGCCACTGCACTCCAGCCTGGGCTACAGAGCGAGACTCCCTCTCAAAAAAAAAAAAAAAAAAAAGAAACTGGTCCGCACAGCAGGAGGTGAGTGGCAGCCAGGGAGCGAAAGTGAGCTCCACCTCTTGTCAGATCAGCAGTGGCATTAGATTCTCATATAGGAGCACAAACTCTATTGTGAACTGCGCATGGGAGGGAACTAGATTGCACACTCCTTATGAGAATCTAATTCCTAATGATGTATCGCTGTATCCCATCACCCCAAAATGGGACCATCTAGTTGCAGGAAAACAAGCTCAGAGCTCCCACTGATTCTACATTATGGTGAATATGTAATAATAATATAAAGTGCACAATAAATGTCATGTGCCTGAATCATTCAAAACTATCCCCCAATCCGTGGAAAAATTGTCTTCCACTAAACTGGTCTCTGGTGTCCAAATGGCTAGGGACCAAGTGTTTAGAGAACAGATTGTTTAAGCAAAAAACAACCTATAAAAAGCAATCATTAAAAATGAATCTTATATGTTTATGAAATCTAAATAGATGGGACCTTTGGTAACAATATTTAAGCTATGGTCCCCTCAGTATATTTCAAGTTAATTTACTGACTCCTTACAGAATGCAAGGTAGAATACTAGGGATATAGATAACAAGAGTAAAATATGAGCCATATCTTAATTTTGGAGAGGACATAAAAATTCACCTATTAGCCATTTTACAACTAAACAAAATCAACAAACATGTTTTCAGGCACCAAATGAATGGCTTGGAGTGAAAGGAGGGGCAGGAGCTGGAGTTTAATGGGTGGTTACTTTTAGTTATATGAAGAAGAGTGTTGGTGAATTCCAGCCTGGGAGAAAAGCACAAAGAAAGAACTCAAAATGGAATTAGCCACACAACACTGTGAAAAACAGCCTAACTCAAATTCAGGGCTCATATTTGGTAAGTGCTGGGTGTTAGAGTTAGACTGCCAGTATGGAGCCAAATTCTGGAAGGCAATACAAACCAGTCAGAGTAGATAAGACTTTATTATGGATATGATTGAAAGCCAGTGAAGATATTTGAGAAGGGAAGTCAAATGTGATTATATAAAAATATTAATATAGTGGACATGCATAATATGGATTTGATGGGGGAAATAGTGCAATCACTTAGGAGTCTGTTGTAGTAATTCCGGAGTGTTGTGATGAAGGCTTGGACTGGAGTGGTGACGAAAAGAAACAGAGATATAGGAGATGTGTCCTAATTGAGGAAATGAATATAATTTGGTAACTTATTGAATATATAGGACACCCATCAGAAAGAGAAAGGAAGATTAAAAATGTTCCTAAGGATTTCTTGGATACTATAAAAATTACACTTGATTAATATGAACAAAGTTGTGTAATAAAATATTTTCAGGAATATTTATGGAAAGATGATTAGGATATGCTTAATTTATCAGGAAGTGATAAACTATGGCTATCTCTGAATAAATCATGCTTATTCTAGATTATCCACACTATTAGACAGTGACATGACTTTATCTTGTTTGGCTCCCTCATATGTTCTTAGATTCACATTTGATGTTTATAATGTTATTTCCCTTTGAGAATTTGCAGGACTCTTCAACCTTGTACAATATAAGCCCAGGTCACTCTGTATCAAAATGAGCTATGTCATCTCTGGCTTCCATTTCTTTCTTACTACTACTTTCTGCTACTACAGATATTCAACAGGTATTTTTTATTTGGTGCTTATTAATATAACAAATCAGATCTCCATAATTTGGAGGATACTCCTTAGTCGTTAATTTCAATAGTTTCTCGTGATAAACTGTGTTAGATTGAGTTTTAACTGTATTTCTCTTAAACTGGAAGAGACAGGACTAAGATTGTCCAAAAACCAACGTTGGTGTGATACTTGGGGCTTCTTACTCATAATCCTCTCTTTCATTAGCTAACATGGCAAGTGATAGTGAATGGAAACTCAGTCACAGAAGTCACATCCTCTTTTCTCTTTACACCCTAATGTAACACATTTTATAGTTACCCTGACTACTAATGGTGATAACTCAATGAGCATGGAGTGCAAAAAAATAGAGTAAATAAATAGTATAATTACCTAGAAATTACATTTTGTTTGATGGTGACTTTGCTGTCCTGCATTGTCAACAGAACAATACATCTCATTCTAGTTTTCTGCTGACATTTATGCACATGCAAAACACATTAAACATCATTCTGCCTATGGAAAATATCTTAACTCAGTATTTTAAACAAAGGAGATAATTATTCTTATGAGCACTAACTGTGAATCCTTAGACTATGTCTTATCATTACCAGCTTATTAAGCAGCTGGTGGTTATTGAGTGCCTACTCTGTGTGAGGCACTATGAAGTATAACACAAAAGTATGTTGCATTACTTTATTCAAACAAACATTTTTAGCACATATTTGACAAATTCTGCCCTTTACGCACACATATTACAAGCTAGACAGAAACAAAAATTCAGCAAGCAATGAAAAATAATATATAATCAATTTCTAGATGGTTATATATTAGAATTATACAGATTCAAATATAACGGTGGTTGTTATTTTCACAGTATGGACAGAAAATTGTAATGAGGAGTATTTCAATGTGCAGATTATCAAAAGTTTTTTCAAAAAGTTCTAAGAATCTAAAATTTAAGCTGCAATACAGCAATTAGGATAAACTGTCCTAAATTTAAATTTAAACAGAATTGTGACTGGTAGCTTTAATTATAGCAAAATACTATGGGAAATAATTTGTAAATTATGTTATATTTTGATTTGTTCTAGATTGTAATCCCGGATATATTAAGTATAAAACCTGAGAGTGATCTTTTGAAAATTATATAAAACAAACATTTTGTTTCCAAATGAGAAAACTATAGCATATAAATAAATGATTTTACACCTGTAATTTTTGAAATAATTTTTACTTTCCTATACTGGACACACAAGCAAATTTTAATTTTCTGAAACAAAAAAAGACTTTAATTAGAAGGTAATTATTTTATATAGGTATGCTAGCTGAAAATAAGGCTATAAAGACTTCATTTGATACTTGGGAATGACAACTACTGGAGTTTAACATGAAGAATCCTGAAACTTCACCAATCATGTAGTGAGGTATAGGGTTAATCATCAAGCAAGTATCTCACATTCTGAATAAAGTATAACTAACTGAATACATTTGGAAAGGAAACAAAGCCTATTATAAAAAAATAAAGCTCGCTATAGTGATAAATAATATTTTGTGTTCTCACTACAAAAAGTAAATATAAGAGGTAATGCATGTGTTAATTAACTCTATCTAGTCATTCCACAGTGTTATACATATTTTCAAACATATTGTACATGATAAATATACACAATTTTTGTCACTTTAAAAAATAAATACATTTAACAATAAAAATTACAAATGGTAGCCAAAATGAAAATATTTCAATTCTAAGCCAGTCTTTCCTTGGAATAAACTCAAGAAATGATTAATCTTTGTCAAGACTTATTTCCCTTTCCTGTGTACACAGTAGAGGGATATAACTGTAGTGTGAAACAACGTAATACTGCATGTGGAAGAAGGAAGCTTCTCTCATGTCTATTTGTAGGGAAATTAGCCAGATTAGAGAGCTAAATGGAAATTCCACAGGCAATGACTCAGTGAATAGAGTAGCAGTTCATTCCAGGCGACGTCCAATTTTAGAATGTGCTGCTAGGCAGAGTGAGAACTATTTTTCCTCCCAATTTGTGTTGACATTAGTTGGTTAATGCTAAACTTGGCCCTTGATATTTCCAAAGAGATGCAACAGCTTCCCCTTCAAAGTCATTTTATGTTCTTGTGCTTTCTGGAGCTTATTTTATTTTAAATTATTAATAATAATAGGAATTGCATCAAATGTTATGACATGCTAGTAGAAGAGGGAATAAGCCAATATTCATTATTTTTGCCTCACTTCCTAAAATATTGTTGATTAAGTAAAACTTGCTTTTCTTTTTTTTATGTGCAGGCTCATTTTGCCATTTGGGTATGTCACTTTTATTTATGTACTTAGGAAGCAATAGTATTTAAGAACATTGTTAAAATAAGTGTTTATAACTTTAGAAATGTGGCTACTTTGAAAATGGAGAAACCTGGACTAGCTGTACTACTTTTTTAGATAACAGGGAAGACATCGAAATGAATGAAAGGCAAATCCAATTGGAAAAAGGAGATTAATTTTTTATTAATTCTGTATTTATAAATTTTGCTGATAAATCCACTCTTGTATATTATTCAGCATATTTTTATTCAGTTCATTTTTAGAATAGTTTATCTAGAGCAGTAAGTCTTATGTGAAATCTAAAAATTTGACTAACTTGTATTATATTTCATTTTTACAGTAGGCACTGGATAGTCATTTTCACTGCTAAATCTATGTACCAAATCTACTGAATATTGCAAAAACACACTGGATAGAAAATTATTTGCAAAGTGATTCTTGTTGTCCTTCACCATAGATTCTTTAAAAAATTCTTAAAATGTTGCCTATATTTATAAAAATTATTGAGGATTCTTCCCAAAAATAGAAATGAGAAAATAAAATTCAAACAATCAAATAGTTAAGTTTGATCTCTAGCCAAGTGTTTCAGTCTAAGTGTCTTTGGTTGAAAACATCTGGATAAAAGCACAATGACAATTTTGAAGCATGTCCAGAATTTTCCAGTTACAGTTAGACATAAAAAAAATCAAAGAGCCATTATTGCAACATTGGTAATCTGTCTGTCTAATACAATCTATCTTTTGAAAGTTTCTTGAAGACAGTAAAAAGTAAGAAGAAAAGTTACAAATTTGGGCCCTGACTATAAAATGCCAAAATGTTATCAAATTGGAGGCTATTGAATATTTTACATAATAATTTTAGTAGTTGGTGTTTTTAAGTATTTACACTCCAAGTATTTTTTAAAGTATTTTTAAACTAAATGAGAATCTTTGATTCATGTCTTTAAAATTGCTAATTGATTTTTATTTTCAAGATTATTGAATTATCCAATACACCTCCAGATAACAACCTATAGATTGTTAGTTGTGAGGCTATATTGTGTATTTTAATCATGCCTTGATGTAATTTTAAGTTACCATGTATTGAATTCTAATTGGCCCTAAAACATTTTTTAATTTGTAAGTTTTATTTTTATAACTTTTATTGAAATATAACATACTTTAAAAATATAACTTACATTACAAAATTGCTTTATTAATTTTCAAAAAACGAATACACCTATAAAGCCGCTACTCAGATGAGAGGATTACCAGAACCTCATATCTCCCTCATATCCTCTGCTAGTCACTGCCACCCTGTACCAAAATAAATAACTTGATTTTCAAACCAAAAAATAGATGTTTTTTATTTGCTTGTTTCTCTTCATTTATTATTGAGATAAAATTCACATAATATAAAATTCACCATTTTAAAATATACAAGTCAAGTCATTTTTTAAAACATTAATAATGTTGCTGAGTCATCACAACTGGATAATTCCGGAACACCTCTGCCACTCTGAAAAGAAATCCCATAATCATTCTCCATTCTATCATCTCCAGGAAACCACTAATTTACTTTCTGTCTCTATGGATTTGTCTATTATGCATATTTCATATGAATGGAATTGTACAATATATGCTTTTGTATCTGGCTTTTCTTAGTATGATGTTATTAAAGTTCATCCATGTTTTAGCACATATCAGTACTTCACTCTTTTCATGGCTGAAATATATCGCATTATATAAACATACTGCACTTTATTTGTTAACTAATTAATGGACATTTGAGTTGTTTCCACCTTTAGATATGATTAGTTTTTGCTATCAATATTTGTGTACAAGTTTTTGTGTTAATATATTAAAACTACAGATTAGTTTTATTTTTAAACTTTATGGAAAGTTTATATTCTTTTTGTTTTTGACTTCTTTTACTCAACATTTTGTTTGTGAACTTCAGCCATGATTTAGTATGTATAAACAATTCATTTATTCATTTTTATTTTAAGAGAGAAGGTCTCTCTTTGTCATCCAGGCTAGAATGCAATGGCACTATCATAGCTCATTGCAGCCTTGATCTTCTGCACTCAAGGTATCCTCCCACCTAGTATCTGGGACTACAGGCATAGGACACCACACCTGGCTTGTTCATTTATTTTTGTTGTAGAATTATAGTGTATCCCTCACCCATAATTTTTTAGCTTCCACTTATAGGCATTTATATTGTTTCCATTTATTGGCAAGTGCTAATTATGCTGCTATGAACAATCTAATAAATAAATGGGAGTGTAACTAGGTATGTTAAATTTTAGTAAGTACTGCCAAACAGTTTTCCAGGGTGTTTGTACTAATTTACACATTCACCATCAGATACGAGAGTTCTTATGAGTGAAAATGTGAAATATTTGTCTTTCTGTGTCTGACTTGTTTGACTTAAGATAATGATATCCAGTTTCATCCATGTTGCTACAAAAAATGTGATTTCATTCTTTTTATGGCTGAATAGTATTTCATTGTGTATGCATACCACATTTTCTTTATCCAGTCATCTATTGATGAACACTTAGGTTTATTCCATATTTTTGCTATTGTGAATAGAGCTGAAATAAACATACAAGTGCAGCTATCTTTTTAATATAATGATTTTTTTTTCCTTTGGGTAGATATCCAGTAGTGAGATTGCTGGATCAAGTGGTAGTTCTATTTTTAGTTCTTCAGAAAATCTCCATACTTCGTTTTTCATAAAGGTTGTACTAATTTAAATTCTCATCAACAATGTATAAAAGTTCCCTTTTCTCCATATCCTTGTCAACATTTGTTATTCTTTGACTTTTTAATTATGCCATTCTGACTGGGGTAAGATAATATCTCATTGTGATTTTAATTTGCATTTTTTTCTGATGACTAGTGATGTTGCATACTTTTTTCACATATCTGTTGGGCATTTGTAGGTCTTTTGAAAAATCTCCATACATGTCATTTATCCATTTTTTGATGAGATTTTCTTTCTTTGTTGAGTTGGTTGAATTCGTTGTATACTCTGAATACTAGTACCCTGTTGGATGTATACTTTACACATATTTGCTCCCATTCTGCAGGTTGTCTGTTCACTTTGTGTATTATTTCCTGTGCTGTGCAGAAGCTTTTTAGTTGAAGTCTCATTTGTCTATTTCAGTTTTTGTTGCCTATGCCTTTGAGATCTTAGTCATAAATTATTGACATAAACGGAGGCCCAAACGAGTTTTCCCTAGGTTTTGTTCTAGAATATTTGTTTCAGACTTACATTTAAATCTTCAATCCAGCTTGAGTTGATTTTTGTGTATGGTAAGAGACAGGTATCCAGTTACATTCCCATGCTTATGAAAATCAATTTTTCCCAGCACCATTTGCTGAAAGTGTTGTTTCTCCAATGTGTGTTCTTTTTGATATTTTCAAAGATAACTTGGCTGTAAATATATGGCTTTTTGTTTTGGGTTCTCTATCCTGTCCCATTGATCCATGTGTCTATTTTAATAAGAGTACCATGCTGTTTGGGTTACTATAGCCTTCTAGTATACTTTTAAGTAAGGTAAAGTGATGTCTCCAGCTTTGTTCTTTTTGCTAGAATTGCTTTTGCTTTTCAGATTTTTTTGGGGGGGTCTCATATGAAATTTGGGATTATGTTTGCTAATTCTGTTAAAAATGACATTGTCATTTTGATAGGGATTGCATTGAATCTGTAGACTGTTTTAGGCAGTATGGTAATTTTAATGCTATTGGTTCTTGAAATCTGTGAGCATGGAATGTTTTTCTATTTGTGTCATCTTCAATTTCTTTCATCAGTGTTTTGTAGGGTTTTTTTTGTAGAGATCATTTGCTTCTTTCTAAAATGTATTCCTAGGTACTTTTTTGTAGCTATTGTAAATGAGATTGCCTTATTGTTTTTTTCTCAGCTAGATCATTATTGATGTATAGAAAAGTTCTGATTTTTGTATGTTGATTTTGCATCCTGCAATTCTTCTAAATTCATTTATAAAGCGTAAGAGTTTTTGGGGTGGAATCTTTAGGTTTGCCTAGATATGCAATCATGTCATCAGAAAACAGGGATCATTTAACTTCCTCTTTTCCAATTTGGCTGCCTTTTATTTCTTTCCCTTTCCTGATTGCTCTGTCTAGGGTTTCTAGTACTATGCTGAATAGGAGTGTTGAGAGTGGGCATCCTTCTCTTGTTCCAGTTCCAGATGAAATGTTTCAACTTTTCCCCATTCAGTATGATGTTAGCTATGGGTTTGTCACATATGACCATTATTATTTTGAAGTATGTTCCTTCTATGCCTAGTTCATTAACAGTTTTTTTTTTTATCATGAAGAGATGCTGAATTTTATTGAATGCTTTTTTTTTTGCTTTATTGAGATGATTATAGGTATTTTGTCCTTAATTATGTTTATGTGATATATCACATTTATTGATTTGCATAGGTTGAACCATCCTTGCATCCCTGGTATAAATCCCATTTTTAAAATGGTGTTTCATCTTAATGATGTGCTGTTGGATTCAGTTTGCTATTATTATTATTTTTTTTTTTTTTTTTTTTTTTTTTTTTTTTTTTTGAGACGGAGTCTCGCGCTGTGTCACCCAGGCTGGAGTGCAGTGGCGCGATCTCGGCTCACTGCAAGCTCCGCCTCCCAGGTTCAGGCCATTCTCCTGCCTCAGCCTCCGAGTAGCTGGGACTACAGGCGCCCGCCACCACGCCCGGCTAGTTTTTTGTATTTTTAGTAGAGACGGGGTTTCACCATGTTAGCCAGGATGGTCTCGATCTCCTGACCTCGTGATCCGCCCACCTCGGCCTCCCAAAGTGCTGGGATTACAGGCTTGAGCCACCGCGCCCGGCCAGTTTGCTATTATTTTGTTGATAATTTGTGTGTTTGTGTTAATCAGGGATATTGGTCTGCAGTTTAATCTTTTTTCTTCTGTTTTTGTCTGGTTTTGGTGTCAGGGTGATACGGGCCTTGTGGAATGAGTTAAGGAGAATTTTTTGGAACTGTTTCAGGAGAATTGGTGTTAATTCTTCTTTGTATATTTGGTAGTATTCAACTGTTAATTCATACAGTCTTTGGCTTTTCCTTGGTGGGATATGTTTTATTGGAGATTCATTCTTCCTAGTTGTTATTGGTCTGTTCAGGCTTTTTATCCTTCATTCTTGGAAGGTTGTATGTGTCTAGAAATGTATCCATTTCCTATAGATTTTATAGTTTGTGAGTATATAGTTGTTCATAATAGTCTCTAATGACCTATTTTATTTCTGTGTTATCAATTGTAATGTCTTCTTTCTCATATCAGACTTTATTTGGATCTTCTCTCTTCTTTTCATGGCCATTCTAGATAGTGGTTTATCAATTTTATCTTTTTGAAGACCCAACTATTCATATCGTTGATCTTCTCTTTTTTTGTGTTTGTGTGTTTTTGTGTTTTTTTTTTTTTCTCTCATTCGGTTCTCCTTTGATCTTCTTTGATCTTCATTATTTCTTTTCTTCTGCTTATTTTGGTTTTGGTTTGTTCTTTCTTTTCTCATTCTTTGTGGTATGATGTTAGGTTGTTGATTTGAGATATTTCTATATTTTTGATGTAGACCATTAATGCTATAAACTTCCATCTTAACACTGCCTTTTCTATATCCCACAGGTTTTGTTATCTTGGGTTTCCATATTCGTTTGTTTCAAAATTTTTAATTTTTGTCTTCATTTCTTCATTGATCAAATGACCATTCAGGAACACTTTGTTTAATTTCTATGACTTGTATAGTTCCTCTTGGTATTTTTATTTTATTTTTATTTTACTGTGGTCTGAAAAGATAGTTGATATTCATTTTAGTACTTTAAAATTTGTTGAGATGTGTTTTGTGGCCTAACGTGATCTATCTTGGAGAATGTTCTGTGTGCTAATGAAAAAAATGTACATTCTGCAGGTGTTGGGTAGAATGTCCTGTACGTGTCTGTTAAGTCCATTTGGTCAAAAGTCTGATTTAAGTCTAGTGTTTCTTCATTAATTTTCTGTCTGGATGATCTGTCTAATGCTGAAAGTAAAATGTTAAAGTCTCCAGTATTATTGTATTGCTGTGTATATCTGTCCTTATGTCTAGTAATTGTTTTATGAATCTCGGTGGTCCAGTGTTGGATATGTTTAGAATTGTTATATCCTCTTGCTGAACTGATCCACTTATCATTTATGATGATATTTTTTGTCTTTTTTTTTTTTTACCATTTTTCATTGAAAGTCTGTTTTAATCTAAGAAAGTCTAACTATTTCTGCTCACTTTCAGTTTCTGTTTGTGTTGAATATTTTATCCACTTCTTTATTTTCAGTCTATATGTGTCTTTATGGGCAAGGCAAGTTTCTTTTAGGCAGCATTTTTAAAATTCATTCTGCTGATCTGTATCTTTTATGCAAAGGACATAATCCATTTACATTCAAGGTTAAAATTGATGTGTAAGGCTTTGTTCCCACCATATTGCTGTTTTCAAATACTTGTTTTTTAAATTTTTCTCTTCTTGTCTTGGTGATTTGATGAAATTCTGTCATGTTGCCATTTGATTCCTTTCTCTTCTTCCTTTGTGTGGTTGTTTTATAAGACTTGAGTTTTATATTTCCATATATTTTCATGATAGTGACTACTGAACTTTCACTTCTGTGTTTAATATTCCTTTCAGCACTTGCTGTAGGGCTGATCCAGTGGTGATGGATTCCCTCAGCTTTTGCTTGTCTGGGAATGTCTTTATTACTCTCTCATTTATGAAGTGTATTCTGCGAAGACATAAACATTTTTGCTGACTTTTTTTCTTCCAGCACTTTGTAAATACCATCTTATTCTCTTCTGGCTCATAAAGTTTCTGCTTTAAAGTCCACTGTTAATCTGATGGGGTTTCTTTTATAGGTGATTAGATGCTTTTATCTTGCTAATTTTAAAATTCTTTTGTTTACATTGACTTTAGACATTCTGGATATAATATGCCATGATGAAATACGTTTTGCAATCTATTTGCCTTAGGGGATCACTTGGTTTCCTATAACTTCATGTCTAACTCCCTTGCTAGACTTGGGACATTTTTACCCATTATTAACCTAAATATATTTTCTAAAGTTTTAATTTTTCTTCTCCCTTGGGAATACAGATAATTTGCAAGCTTGGTCATTTTATGTAGGTTCAAACATCTTAAAAACTTTGTTTATTATTTTTTTATTCTTTTTTTTTTTTTAAAAAATGTTGTCTAACTGCATTATTTCAAAAGGCCTGTCTTCAAGCTCTGAGATTCCTCTGCTTGGTTCAGTCTGTTTTTGAAGCTTTTAAATGTATTTTGTATTTTCTTCAATTAATTTTTGTTTCCAGAATTTCTGCTTTTTTTTTTTTAAGATCTCTATCTCTTTGGTAAATTTCTCATTTATATCCTGAATTTTATGTCTAATTTCTTTATATTTGATTTCAGATTTCTCTTGCATCTTATTGAGCTTCTTTAAAATCGCTATTTCGAATTCTTTATCTGGCATTTTGAAGAATTATTTTTTATTGGTATCTATTGCTAGGCAATTATTGTGTTTCTTTGGTGGATCATGATAAAACAGTACAGGAGCAGACAGCCAGAATAGCCAGAATAGGGAGGAACCTAAATGACCTGATAGAGCTGAAGAATGCAGTACAAGAACCTCACAGTGCAATTACAAGTATTGATACCAGAATAGACCAAGCAGAGGAAAGTCTCAGAGCTTGAAGACTGTCTTTTTGAAATAAGACAGACAGACAAGAATAGAGAAAAAGCAATGAAAAGGGATCCACAAAAGCTCCAAGAAATATGAGATTATGTAAAGAGACAAAACCTAAGACTGACTGGGGTACCTGAAAAGATGGGGAGAATGGAACCAATTTGGAAAACATATTTCAGGATATTATCCAGAAGAACTTTTTCAACTCAGCTAGACAGGCCAACATTCAAATTCAGGAAAGGCAGAGAATCCCAGTAAGATACGCCAAGAGAAGATCATCACTGAGACACATAATCATCAGATTATCCAAGGTCCAGATGAAAGAAAAAATGTAAAGGACAGTCAGAGAGAAAGCCCAGGTAACCTGCAAAGGGAAGCCCATCATAGTGACAATGAACCTCTCTGTGGAAACTCTACAAACCAGAAAAGATTGGGAGCCAATATTCAACATTTTTATAAGACTTTTTTCAACCCAGAATTTCACATCTGGCTAAAGTAAGCTTCATATGTGAAGGAGAAAGAAGATTCTTTACAGAAAAGCAAATGCTGAGGGAAGTAGTTACCACCAGACTTGCCTTACCAGAACTACTGAAGGAAACACTGAATATGGAAAGAAAAAAAAAGATGACCAGCCACTACAAAAACACACTTAAGTACAAAGACTGGTGACACTATGAAGCAACTACCTAAACAAGTCTGCAAAAATAACCAACATCATGATGACAGGATCAAATCCACATACTAACCTTAAATGTAAGTGGGCTAAATGCCCCAATTAAAGGACACAGAATAGCAAGCCAGACACAGAACCAAGACCCATCTGTATGCGGTCTTCAAGATACCCATCTCACATAGGCTCAAAATAAAGGGATTCCATTTACTATGCAAATGAAAAATGGAAAAAGGCAGGGGTTGCAATCCTAGTTTCTGACAAAACAGACTTTAAACCAACAAAGATCAAAGACAAAGAACGGCATTACATAATGGTAAAGTTCAATTCAACAAGAAGAGCTAACTATCCTAAATCTATATGCACCCAATACAAGAGCACACACATTTATAAAGCAAGTTCTTAGGATCATTGAGTCAAAAAATTAACAAAGATATGCAGGACCTGAACTCAGCTCTTGATCAAGTGGATCTGATAGATATCTACAAAAGAATCCACGTAAAAACAACAGAATATACATTCTTCTCATCACCACATGGCACTTACTCAAATATTGGTCCCATAATCGGAACTAAGACACACCTGAGCAAATGCAACAGAACTGAAATCACAACAGACAGTATCTCAGACCACAGCAAAATCAAATTAGAGCTCAAGATTAAGAAGTTCACTTGAAACCATGCAACTACATGGAAACTGAACACGTGCTCCTAAATTACTTTTGGATAAACAATGAAATTTAGGTAGAATTCAAATTCTTTGAAACTAATAAGAACAAAGATACAATATACCAGGATCTCTGGGACACAGCTGCAGCAGTGTTAAGAAGGAAATTTATAGCACTAAATGACCACATCAAAAAGGTAGAAAGATCCCAAGTTAACAACCTTACATCAAATTAAAAGAACTAGAGAACCAGGAGCAAACAAACCCCAAAGCTAGCAGTAGACAAGAAGTAACCAAGATCAGATCTGAACTGAAGGAGCTAGAGACATGAAAATCTTTCAAAAAGTCAATGAATCTAGGAGATGATTTTTTAATAAAATAATAAAATAGATAGACCACTAGCTAGACTAATAGAGGAAAAGAGATAAAAGTCAAATAAATACAATCAGAAATGATAAGGGAGTATGTCACCACTGACCCCACAGAAATACAAAACACCATGGGAAAATATTATGAACACCTCTATGCACATAAACTAGAAAATCTAGATGAAATGGATAAATTCCTGGAAACATACATCTTCCCGAGACTGAACCACAAAGAATTTCAATCACTGAATACATCAATAACAAATTATGAAATTGAAGCAGTAATAAATAGTCTATCATCCAAAAAAAAAAAAGCTCAGGACCAGAAGGATTCACAGCTGAATTCTACCAGAGGTACAAAAAAGAGCTCGTACCATTTCTACTGAAACTATTCCAAACAATTGAAAAGGAATGACTTCTCTCTAACTCATTCTGAGGCCATGCATCATCCTCATACCAAAACCTGGAGAGATAAAAGAAAAAAGAAAGAAAGAAAGAAAGAGAGAGAGAGAGAGAGAGAGAGAGAGAGAGAGAGAAAGAAAGAGAGAGAGAGAGAGAAAGAAAGAAAGAAAGAAAGAAAGAAAGAAAGAAAGAAAGAAAGAAAGAAAGAAAGAAAGAAAGAAAGAAAGAAAGAAAGAAATCAGTATTTTATTCTTGATGAACATCAATGCAAAAATCCTTAGCAAAATACTGGTAAACCAAGTCCAGCAGCACATTATAAAGCTCATCCACCATGATCAAGTAGGCTTCAGCCCCAGATGCAAGGTTGGTTCAACATACACCCATCAATAAATGTGTTTCATCACATAAACATATCTAAAGACAAAAACCACATGATTATTTCAATAGATGCAGAAAAGGCCTTGGATAAAATTCAACACCCTTCATTTTAAAAACTCTCAGTAAACTATGTATTGAAGGAACATACCTCAAATAGTAAGAGCCATGTATGACAAACTACAGCCAATATCATACTGAATGGGCAAAAGCTGGAAGCATCCCCCTTGAAAACTGATGCAAGATAAGCTTGCCCTCTCTTACCACTCCTGTTCAACATAGTACTGGAAGTTCTGGCCAGGGCAGTGAGGCAAGAGAAAGAAAGAAAGGTATTCAAATAGGAAGAGAGGAAGTCAAACTATCATTGTTTGCAGATGACATGATCCTATATCTAGTAAACCCTGCTGTCTCAGCCCAAAAGCTTCTTAAGCTGATAAGCAACTACAGCAAAGTCTCAGGATACAAATTCATTGTGTAAAAATCACTAGCATTTCTATACACAGAAAACAGGCAAGCGAAGAACCAAATCGCAAATGAACTTCCATTGATAATTGCTACAAAAGGAATAAAATATCTAGGAATACAACTAACAAGGGAAGTAAAGGACCTTTTCAAGGAAAGCTACAAACCACTGCTCAAGAAATCAGAGATTACACAAACAAATGGAAAAATATTCCATGCTTACAGATAGGAAGAAGCTCACAGATAGGAAGACCATTACAATGGTCATACTGCCAAAAGTAATTTATAGATTCAATGTGATTTCCATTAAATTACCATTGATATTCTTCACAGAATTAGAAAAACCTATTTTAAAATTTATATGGAACCAAAGAAGAGCCTGAATAGCCAAGACAATACTAAGCAAACTGAACAAAGCTGCATGCATCATGCTAGTCGACTTCAAACTATGCTCCATGGCTACAGTAACCAAAACAGCATGGTACTGGCCCCAAAACAGACACATAGACTAATGGAACAGAATACAGAACCCAGAAATAAGACTGTATACCTAGAGCCATCTGACCTTTGACAAAGCTGACAAAAACAAGCAACAGGGAAAGGATTCCCTATTTAATAACCAATGCTGGGAGAACTGGCTAGGAATATGCAGAAAATTGAAACTGGAACCTTTCCTTGCACCTTATACAAAAATCATCTCAAGATGGATTTAAAAAATGTGAAACCTAAAACTATAAAAACCCTAGAAGAAAACCTAGGAAACACCATTTAGAATATAGGCATAGGCAAAGATTTCATGATGAAGACACCAAAAGCAATCTCGACAAAAGGAGAAGTTAACAAATGGGATCTAATTAAACTAAAGAGCTGCTGCAAAAGAAACTCTCAAAAGAGTAAACAGACAACCTACAGAATGGGAGAAAATATATGTAAACTCTGCATCTGACAAAGGTCTAATGTTCAGCATCTGTAAGGAACTTAAATAAACTTACAAGAAAAAAACACCATTAAAAAGTGGGCAAAGGACATGAACAGACATTTTTCAAAGGAAGACATACATGTGGTCAACAATCATGAAAAAAATGCTTAACATCATTAACCATTTGAGAAATGCAAATAAAAACCGTGATGAGATATCATTTCACATCAGTCAGAATGGCTATCATTAAAATGTCAAAAAAGTTACAGATGCTGGTGGGGTTGTGGAGAAAAGGGAGCACGTACACACTGCTGGTGAAATTGTAAATTAATTCAACCATTGTGGAGGACAGTGTGGTGATTCCTCAAAGACCTAAAGACAGAAATATCATTCCACCCAGCAATCCTATTACTGGGTATATACCCAAAGGAACATAAATCATTCTGTTATAAAGACACATGCATGTTTATGCTCATTGCAGCACTATCCACAATAGCAAAGACATGGAATCAACCTAAATGACCATCAGTGATAGACTGGATAAAGTAAATGTGGTACATATACACCATGGAATATTACGCAGACATAAAAAGAACAAGATAATATCCTTTGCACAGATATGGATGGAGCTGGAGGCCATTATCCTTAGCAAACGAATGCAGGAACAGAAAAACAAATGCTGAATGTTTTCATTCATAAGTGGGAGCTAAATGATGAGAACACATGGACACATTGGGGGCAACAACACACACTGGAGTCTGTCAAGGGCAGGGGTGTGAAGAAGGAGAATATCAGGAAGAATAGTTAATGGATGCTGGGCTTAATACCTGGGTGATGGTATGATCTGTGATGGTATGATCTGTACAGTAAACCACTGTGGCACACATTTACCTATGTAACAAACTTGCACATCCTGCACATGTACCCCTGAACTTAAAAGTTGGAAATTCAAAAAAAAAAAAAAAAAAGAAAGAAAGAAAGAAAGAAAGAAATACCCTTGAAAATTAAAAAAAAAAAAAAGTAATCATTCTAACTTCTTGATTTAGGCATTTAGCACTATAAACTTTCCATATAATTCCACAGGTTTTGGTATGTTGTGTCTCTGTTTTTATTAACAAAGTTGTTTTTTTTTTTTAATTTCTGTCTGAATTTTATTGTTTACTCAAAGGTCATACAGCAGTAAGTTGCTTAATTTCCATGTTATAGTGTGGTTTCTTTTTGGTTGATTTTTATTGTTATTGCACTTTGGTCTGAGAGTATAGTTTGTATGACTTTGATTTTATTTATTGATATGTGGTTTATTTCCAAGTGTGCACTCAATCTCAGAGTATGTTGGGTATGTAGATAAGAAGAATGTGCATTACGTTGTTATTGGATGCAGTATTCTGTAGATATCCATTAGGTTTGATTTGTTCATTGTCCCATTTTTGTCCAGAATTTTTTGTTAGTGTTCTACCTTGATAATCTTTCCAACATTGTCAGTGTTGTGTTGAACTTCCCCACTATTATGTGGCTGTCTAAATCTTTTTGTAGGTCTGACAACATTTCTTTTATGAATCTTTGTTTTACAATATTGGGTACATATATTTAGGATAGTTAATTGTTCTTATTTAATTGAACCATCTATCAGTATGTAATGACTTTCTTTTTTTTTTCCTCAATGTTGCTTCACTAGCCTATAGCATTAGGAATGATGTGTATTTTTTTTTAAATTTTAAGTTCAGGGGTACATGTACAGGATGTGCAGGCTTATTATATAGGTAAAAGTTTGCCATGTTGGTTTGCTGCACAGATCATTCAGTCACCCAGGTATTAAGCCCAGCATTAATTAACTATTCTTTATGATGGTCTTTCTCTTCATCCTCCGCCCTCTGACAGGCCCCAGTGTGTGTTGTTCCCCTCTGTGAGTCCATGTGTTCTCGTCATTCAGCTCCCACTTGTACATGAAAATGTGCGGTATTTGATTTTTGTTCCTGCATTAATTTGCTGAGGATAATCGCCTGTAGCTCCATCTATGTCCTTGCAATAGACAGGATCTTGTTCCTTATTATGGCTGCATAGTATTCCATGGTGTATATCTACCACATTTTGTAATTCAGTCTATCATTGATGGGATTTAGGTTGATTCCATGTCTTTGCTATTGTGAATAGTGCTGCAAGGAAGATACATGTACATGTATCTTTATAATAAAATGATTTATATTACTTTGGGTATATACTCAGTAATGGGATTGCTGGGTCAAATGGTATTTCTGCATCGAGGTATTTCAGGAGTCACCACAGTCTCTTCCACAATGATTGAACTAATTTACATTTCCACCAACAGTGTAAAAGCATTCCTTTTTATCCACAACATCGCTAGCATCTGTTGTTTTTTTTCACTCTTTAATAGCCATTCTGACTGGTATGAGATGGTATCTCATTGTAGTTTTGACTTGTATTTCTCTAATGATCAGTGATGTTGACCTTTTTTTCATATGTGTGTTGGCCACATGTATGTCTTCTTCAAGAAGTGTCTGTTTATGTCCTTTGCCCACTTTTAAATGGGGTTGTTTGTGGTTTCTTTGTAAATTTGTTTAAGTTCCTTGTAGGTGCTGGTTATTAGACCTTTGTCAAATGGATAGATGGCAAAATTTTTCTCTTGTTCTGTAGATTGTCTTTTCACTCTAATGATTGTTTTCTAACTAACCCAGGTGGTAGCCCTCCCCTCCCCCAGGCACTCTATCCCAAGAGAGAGGTCAGAGTTCTGTCCCTAATATGTGCCGGCAGATGTGGCTGGAGGGTCCAGCTGGAGGTCCCACCCAATGAGGAGGAATAGATCGGGGCCCTGCTTAAAGAAGCAATCTGGCCATGATCTGGAAAAGCCACTGTGTTGCACTGCTGGGGAGTCCCTTCCTTGTCCAGACCATTTCGATTCCCTGAAGCCCAAGGATGGAACATCTGAGTCAACCAACAGCAAAGATTGTCCTTGCCCCTCATTCCGGGGCTCCATCTGGTCTCTCCATCCTGTTGCCAGTGGCTGGCTGGAATTCCAAGCCAGTGGGTCTTTTCTTGTGAGGTTTCTTAGAAGTGGGGCTTGCAGAAGGACGCTGCTTGGCTTCCGGGAGTCCACCCTCTTCCTATGGGTATGTGCAGACCTCCTGCCTTGCCTGAGTTGCAGACAAATTTGTTGGGGGATCCCGGGCTCTAATGACTTTTTTTTTTTTTTTTTTGACGTTTTTGATTGTTGTTGGTTTAAAGATTGTTTTATTTGATACAAGGATCATGGCCTCTGCTTTTTAAAAATTTTCTATTTCCTGGAGAGATCTGTCTCCATTTTTTCACTTTGAGCCTGTGAGGTTTTTTTGTTTTGTTTTTGGGATGAAGTCTCGCTCTGTCACCTGGCTGGAGTGCAGTGGCGAGATCTTGGCTCACTGCAACCTCCACCTCTTGAGTTCCAGCGATTCGCCTACCTCAGTCTCCTGAGTAGCTGGAACTACAGGCATGCACCACCATGCACGGCTAATGTTTGAATTTTTTAGTAGAGATGGGGTTTCACCATATTGGTCACAGTGGTCTCGAACTTCTGACCTCGTGATCTGCCCGCCTTGGCCTCCCAAAGTGCTGGGATTACAGACATGAGCCACCGTGCCTGGCCCATCTTTTAACTCTTTGATAATTTTTCTGGCGTTTTGAGATTGAGTTTCAACTTCTTCGTGAATCTTGATCTTTCTTGCCTTCCAGATTCTGAGTTCGATTTTATCTCAGTCATTTCAATCTGGTTATGAACCATTGCTGGGGAACTAGAGTGATTGAGGGTTTTTGAATTGCCAGAGTTTGTGTGCTAATTTTTTTCTCATCTGAGAGGGCTGCTGTCCTTTTATTTTTTTTTTCTGAAGTTGTTGCTGTTTGGATGGGGCTTTTACTTTTTATATTTTTTTATTTCCCTGGAGGATTTGACTGTGGTGGATGTTAAGTATACTTGATTGGCTTCATTTCTGGGTGCCTTCAGATGGTCGAGGCTCTGTGCAGGATCTTTATTTGTGGCTAGTTCCTTCATTGGGTTTTACTGGCCAAGTGTGCTGAGATAATTTTTTGGACGTGGGGAAATTCAGGCTGCAATCCTGAATTTCCTTAACAAGTGAGGTCTGATAGAAATGTTGTTACTCAGCCATGCACCTCTTTTGTATTTCAGTGCATTTATAGTAGTGCTCTGGGATGCAAGAGATTGGTGAGGGAGAGATGATCCCTCACCAGGTCCATTCCCAGGCCTTGATGGAGCCCCCTCCAGTTGCTGGTGTCATGCCTTTGTTTTAGACCCAAGAGGGGCCTCGAAGGCTGCACTTCCCCCTTGCTTAGGAGCAGTTCCAAC
Organism: Theropithecus gelada; assembly: GCF_003255815.1. NCBI lineage: Eukaryota > Metazoa > Chordata > Mammalia > Primates > Cercopithecidae > Theropithecus > Theropithecus gelada. The sequence goes on from NC_037689.1 coordinate 1,624,514, forward strand.
TGAAGGTTAGATCAACAGGAGACACAAGTCACCTGTGACTCACTGGTTCTTTGTAATTGGCAGAGTTAGAGTGGGTTGTGGGGTATGGGTATGTCTGTGGGTGATCTGTTGATGCAGTGGGGCAAGAGTGGAGGATTACTGAATGGGGTGGTGTTGCCATGGGTGTGGAACTGGTGTAGTACCCATGCTTCCGAGGTTTTTATGTTTGTTTTTAATTTGTTTATTTATTTATTTATTTATTTATTTATTTACTTTTTGCCCAGCAGACTGCTTTGGGGGCCCCCAGCTCATGTTCCCGTAACTTGGCTGTTCTTTCTCTGACATCTGCCCTGGGAGCAGGCCCAGTCAGTTTTTTCCTTTAACCACTTAGGGTCAAGTGCTGGCTGTTCTGGTGGGGGCAAAATCCTCCCAGGCTGCCAGCAAAGGACTCAGGCGGGGCAGTCAGTGGAGGCTGTAATTTGTGCCTGCTCTCGAAGTAGCAGGCAGCATGGCCTTGAGAGGGGCCAGAGGGCAGGCGGGTGGAATTCAGATCAGATGCACTCTAGTTTCATGGGAAAGACAGTCTTTCTCTGTCCTGGCCTAGCAGTTAGCAGGGGCAAAAGCCACTCAGAGCAAAATAGAGAGCCTTGGGAGACGGGCATCTATGGTTACATTTTGCTGCAGCAGTTCTGTGCTCCAACCTTCTGGGCTCGAATTCTGCCTCTGCCTACTTTCCAGGCTGTTCCCCTTGCCAATTCAAATGCCTATGGGGACATGGGATCTATAGTAGTCAGGATCCCAGAGGACCATGGCAGGAGTATGTTGCCCTGAAGTTCCTTCACTCATCTCTTCCTTAGTACCTGTTCAAGGCCAGGAGCTAGTCCTCGCACTTGGCAACTTTTCTAGGTGCAAGGTTTCTAGCTTCCTACCTCTTCTGCCTTGGTGTCTGTGTCAATTCTTTATCGTATTTCAGTGTTTTCTCTCAAAATACATTTTTGAAGTGTGATAGGTTACTCAATATTTTGGTTTCTCCCAGTTAGAGAGGTGCTTCCTGGCTGTGTCTAGTCAGCCATCTTGTCTCCCTTCTCTATATTTTGATGTAAGCATTTATTGCTATAAAATTCCCCCTTAACACTGCTTTTGCTGCATTCTGTGGCTTTTGCTATATTTTGTTTCTATTTTTATTTGTTTTAATACAATTTTAAATTTTCTTTTTAATTTCTTTGTTGATCCATTGGTAGTTCAGAAGCATGTTGTTTTATTTTCATGTATTTGTACAGTTTTAAACACCTCATGTTACTGATTTCTAGTTTTATTCCATTTTGTTCAGAAAGGTACTTGCTGTGTTTTCATTTAAAAACATATGTTCACACTCGTATTGTCATCTAACATTTGGTTTATCTTGAAGACTGTTTCATGTGCTGATGAAAATAATGTGTATCCTATACCTGTTAGATGAAATGCTAAAAATGTCCTGTAAATGTCTGTTAGGATTCTTTAGACCACATTTCTGTTTAAATCCAATGTTTTATAGTGTTTTTTTTTTTTTGTCTAGATAATCTGTCCAATGTTCAGAATGGGGTGTAAGGCCCCCAACTACTATTGTATTGAAGTTTATCTTTCCCTTTAGATTTCTAATATTTTTTATATGTCTTACTGTTCCTGTGTTGGGTGCATATATATTTAAAATTAATAGGTTCTCTTACTGAATTAAGTTCATTGTCATTATATAATAACATTTCTTTTTATAGTTTTTTTAACTTAAAATTTGTTTTATGTGCTATAAGTATAGCTACTTCTGCTTGCATTTACTTTGTGTTTGTATGGAATATCTTTTTCCATCTTTTCAGTTTCAATCTATATGTGTCTTTACAGGTCAAGTGAGTTTCTTGTGAGCAGCATATAGTTGGATCATGTTTTTTAATTCATTAATCCAGTCTATATCTTTTAACTGGGGAATATAATACATTAACATTCAAGGTTATTATTGATAGGATAGGACTTATTTCTATCATTTTATAAATTTTTTTGTCTGTTTTTTTTTTTTTTTTTGGTATATTTTTTGTTTGGTCCTCCCTTACTGTTTGTGATTATGGTTTAGTGGTTTTCTATAGTGATAAGGTTTGTTTATTTTTCTCCTTTGTGTATCTGTTCTATGAGTGAGTTTTATACCTTATCATATTTTCATGGTGATGATTATCATTTTTTCAATTCCATATGCAAGACTCACTTGAGCATTTATTTTAAGGCCAGTTGAGTTATGATCTATTCTCTCAGGTTTTACTTATCATTAAATAACAATTTATCTCTCATATAGTAAGGATACCCAGGCCAGATATAGTATTGTTGAATGCCTTTTTTTCTTTGATTTATTTGAATATATTATCCCATTCTCTTCTGCCATACAAGGGTTCTGCTCAGAAAGCCACTATTAGTCTGATGGGGATTCTCTCATATGTGACTTGACATTTTTCTCTTTCTGTTTTTAGAACTATCTCTTTGTCTTTTACTTTTGACATTTTGAAAATAACGTGCTTCAGGGAGGGACTTTTTTTGGTTGAATCAATTTCACAATGATTAAGCTTCTTGGATCTGGATGCTTATATCTCTTCCCAGACATGGGACATTTTCATATATTATTTTATAAAATTAGTTTTCTATGCCCTTTTTCATCTCTTATTCCTCTGGAATGCTCATAATATAAAACATTTGTTCACTTAATTGTGTCCCATAATTTTGTAGCTTTTCTTCATTCTTTCCTATTCCCGTTTCTTTTAAATCCCTAACTAGGTAATTTCAAACAATCTATCTTCAAGTTCAGAGATTCTTTCTTCTATTTAAGTCCGAAGTTGAATCTCGCAATTGCATTTTTACTTCATTCATTGAATTATTCAGCTGTGGGATGTGTTTGATTCTTTCTCATGATATCTATCTCTGTGTTTAATTTCTCACTTATGTTTTGAATTGTCCTGATTTTATTGAAGTATATTCATTTTTTGTATCTCATTGAGTTTCCTTAAGATTATTATTTTCAAATTTTTTTCTGGCAATTTGTTTACTTTTCATTGAGGTCTGTTACTACAGCATTATTTTTCCATTGATGATATCATATTTTATTGCTGTTTTATCTTGTGCCCCTGCATTGATACCTGTGCATCTGGTGGAATAATTGCCTCTTCCAAGATTTCTAGGGTTGCTTTTATAGACAGAGACTTTCACCTGCAGTTGAGTCTTTGTGTACTATTTGGGAAGTGTTGGTGACTTTGTTTTTGGGTAGGTGCAGTGGTATGGTCCCCATGCAGGTTCTTTGGCTGTGTTCAATGTCAGCAATAATTTTGTATTCAGTGGCCTAAGCTATATGTGATTTTGATAGTGGCAGTGTTTCTGTAGATTGTTAATTTTTTTGGTGGAAAAGAACTTTGGGGTACTCTCGTTCTAATTTTTCACACAATGGGAGACTTAGCTGAGTGGATCTTTCTTGGTATTAGGTCTGACATGGCCTACATGTAGGTATCTCATAACTGGGTTCAGATGCAGATGCTTGTGGCAGCCTGTGGGATTAGGTTCTAGGCTCAGGGTCTCCTGAACATATTGTGGCACCTGGGTCTTAGAGTTCAAGTTTTCTCTCTGTGGCAGGGTTGTATGTAGGTTGACCACAGAACCAAGATCTGTGACTCTGAGGCACACCCTAGTGGCTTGGATCTAGAAGGTTGGGTTTTAGCTGTAATTTCACACCTGGGGGCAGGGCACAGCTCTGGTCTGACTCTATAGAAAAAAGGGTGCTCTGGAGGTTTGAGCCTGGGACACAGGATACAGCTATATTCAGGAGTCTGGGCCAATAGGACTCAGGGCAACTCAGGTACTTGAGGATGAGGCACCATGTAGGGTGCTGTAGACCCTGGAATGGTAAGACTTGACAATATACTGAATTGTAAGTCCAAATGCAGCCTCAGCAAGTAACCCAGACTGGCTGAGCATGGTTGTCATTTGGGCCCTTGGGAGTAGGGAACAATATAGAGATGATCCCACTCCTCAGAGAGAGGGGTGTTTCAGTAGCTTACACCCTACAGGGCTACTTCAGCTCCAGTGAAGCAGAGTACTAGAATTGTTTGGCCTGTACAATGGGATGTCTCTGCTCAGACACTACTCACTTTTCCTGAGATGTGGGGTACTATGTCAGCCCAGCCTGGGGATGCACAACTGCTCATCTTGGCTTACATCTAATTACCCAGGGGGGTGTTGTGCTGCTTCAGTTCAGTCTCAGCTGTGTAACTGTTCTGGAAATCCCAGACATTGTTTTTCAGTGAAGCAGGACTTTGTCAAAGTACCATATCCTTTGGTGCTATAGACCCTGGGATGGTGAGACTTGACAATGTACTAAATTGTAAGGCCAAATTCAGCAGTATAGCTTTTGGTGGCAATGCAAAATTTCTGTTCAGGCACCTAGGTTCAAAATTCAGCTATGACTGAGAGGGGTCGATTGAGTTGTTCTGTCAAAGCACTGTTTTCATAGGAGGGAGTGAAAATTTTAGCTTTGGTCTGAGTGGGGAGAAGAAACATAGGTTGAGCAGTTCCACCATTGTTTGGTCCTACTGGGAAAAGGGTAATGGTTGCTTGCACCTCAGCTTGGGGATGTTAGGCCATCAGGCAGGGATGGCTTAATGATGATTTAGCTTCAAAATGTAGCACTGCTGTGATTACTTATCTCTAGAGCAATAGACACTCCAGAATATGTTCTAGTTCCTACCTGACATAGTAGCTGTGTAGACAAGGTGCAAGGCACAGCATTGGCTCATTCTCTGGGGTAGGGACAGCTGTGTAGCCTATAGGCAACTCTCTTTGTTGGACTTAGTGTCTGTGAGGATTACAGAGGATCCCAGTGGTAAGGATTGTAGTTTCCAAGTTCTCCTGATGGGGCAGAATGAGAGGTAGGTGAAACAGTTTTACTTCTGCTTGGTCTCATGGAGAAGGGTGAAGCATTTCCCAGCAGCGTGGCTTGGGAATGTCAGACCACCAAGTGGGGGTGGTTTGGCAGTGGCTTAGCTGCAAGGATAAGGGGTGCCATGGCTACTTGCCCCAAGAGCAAGACACGCTTTTTCAGTACTTTCAGTTTTAGTATGCTGTAGTACAGTAGCCACATGGGTCACAGGTGGAAGAATAGTTTCAGCTTCTTCTCTGGGGAGAGCTCAGCTGTGTGGTCTCTAGGCAGCATCTTCAGCTGGTCTTAGTGCCTGTGAGGACTGCAAGGGATCCCAGTAGTGATAAGTGTAGGTGTCCAAGGTGTTGGTTGCAGCTGCTGCAATCCTTTTGCCTGGCATTTTGGCATAGAGAGAAGTTCCTTCTGATTCTTGGCTGATACCATTTCAGGGATGGGGTGGTGAACTCCCCATGTTTCCTACCATTCTGGCTACCCTAAGTTTATGTGCCCACTAAGGTTTCTGATACACTTTTAACGTATTCCAGCACTCTTGTTTGGTTATTTACATTAACACTTAGTTGTTTATTTGTTGTTTTGGCTGCTTTTGTAGAAAGTATGAGCACTAGTGGCTGCTATTTGGTCCTATTGCTGACATGTTGTGGTTCTTTTTAGTGATAAATATATATTCAGAACCTTTGCCCATTTATATTTGATGACTATTATTACTGAGTTGTTTGAGTTTTTATGCATTCAGGTTATTAATACCTTCTTGGGTGGATAGTTTGTGAATATTTTCAACAATGCTTTAGGTTTGTCTCTTCGCTTATTGATTGTTTTCTTTGCCTTGCAGAATCTTTGTAGCTTGATGTAATCCCATTTGTCTTTCTTTTTTTTTTTTTTTTTTTTGCTTTTTTTTGGATTGTGCTTTTATTTGCCTAGTTTTAGAGTTTCAGGTATTACATTTAAGTCATTAATTCATTTTTATCTTTTTTCTGTATATGGTGAGAGATAGGGTTCTAATTTTATTCTTCTGTATGTGGACATTCAGTTTTCACAAAATTATTTATTGAAGAGACTGTTCTTTCCCCAATGTATGTTTCTGGTTCCTTTGTCAAAAATGAATTTTTTATAAATATATGGATTTATTTATGTGTTCTCTATTCTATTCCATTGGACTATGTGTATATTTTTATGCCAGTACCATGATGCTTTGTTTACTATGGATTTGTAGAGTATTTTGAAGTTAGGTAGTGTGATGCTTCCAGCTTTCTTCTTTTTCTCAGGATTGCTTTGGCCATCTGGGATCTTTTGTGGTTCCATACATATTAGAGAATTCTTTATTCTTTTCTTGTGAAGAATGCTATTGATATTTTGATAGGAATTATATTGAATCTATAGATTCCTTTTGGTAGTATGGTTATTTTAATAACATTATTTCAATCTTTGAGCATGGGATATCTTTCCATATTTTATTTAGACCTCAGTTTTTTCATTAATATTATATAATTTTCTTTGTGTAGATCATTTAATTCCTTGGTTAAATTTGTTCTTAGGTATTTTATTTTATCTGGCAGCCATTGCAAATGGAATGGTTTCTTGATTTCTTTTTGAGATTTTCTCTTTTGATGGAACATAAATACCACCAGATTTTGTTTTGATTTTGTATCCTGCAACTTTAATGAATTTATCAGTCCTGAATGTTTTTTGGTTGAGTCTTTAGGGTTTTCTAAATATAAGATTATGCCATTTGTGAACAAGGATAATTTGATTTATTTCTTTTCACTTTGGATGCTCTTTTTTTCTGTTGCTGAATCACTCTGGATAGGACTTCTAATACTGTGTTGAATAAAAGTGGTGAAAGTGGGCATTCTTGTCTTTTACCTGATCTTAGAGGAAAGGCTTTCAATTTTTTCCCATACAGTAGGCTATTAGCTGTGGGGTTGCCGTATATAGCCTTTATTGTTTTGCAGTATGTTCCTTCTATTACTGGTTTGTTAAGAGTTTGGATCATAAAGGAATGTTACGTTTTATCATGTGGTTTTTCATCATATTGAAATTTATATGGTATGATTTTTGTCCTTGATTGTATTAATGTGATACATCATGTTTATTGATTTGCATATGTTGAACCATCCTTGTACCCATAGGACGAATTTCACTGCGCCACGGTGAATGAATTTTTCATGTGTCATTAGTTTCAGTTTGGAAGCATTTTACTGAAGATTTTTTTGTGTGTGTTCATCAGGGATATTAGCCTGTAATTTTTTGTTGTGTTCTTGTCTTGTTTTGTTATACTGGTAATGCTGACATGTAGAATGAGTTTTAAAGTATTATTTTGTTTTCAGTTATTTGAAATAGTTGAGTTGAATTGGGATTGGTACTTTTTTAATGTGTGGAAAAATTCAGGAATGAAACCATCTGGTTCTAAGTTTTTCTTCAATGGGAGAATGATTATTACTGTTTCAATGTTATTACTTGTTATTGGTTTATTCTGGCCTACTATTTCTTCATGGTTCAATCTTGGTAGGTTGTATGTGTGTAGGGATTTATTCATATTTTCTAGGTTTTCCAATTTATTGGCATACAGTTGTTCATAATAGTCCCTAATAATACTTTACGTTTATTTGGTATTAATAATAATGTCTCATTTATTATTTCTAATTTTATTTATTTGGATCTTCTCTCATTTTCTTAATTAGTCTAGCTAATAGTTTGTTAATTTTATTTATATTTTTAAAGAAAACAACATTTTTCTTTAATCTTTTGTATTATTTATACTAAGTTTCATTTATTTCTGCTCTGAAATTTATTATTTATTTTCTACTAATTTAGGATTCATTTGCTTTTGCTTTTCTACTTTTTGGAGGTGCATTCCTTTTATTTATTTTTTTTATTTATATATTTTTTATTATACTTTAAGTTGTAGGGTACATGTGCATAACGTGCAGGTTTGTTACATATGTATACTTGTGCCATGTTGCTGTGCTGCACCCACCAACTCATCAGCACCCATCAACTCGTCATTTACATCAGGTATAACTCCCAATGCAATCCCTCCCCCCACCCCCCCTCCGTGATAGGCCCCAGTGTGTGATGTTCCCCTTCCCGAGTCCAAGTGATCTCATTGTTCAGTTCCCACCTATGAGTGAGAACATGCGGTGTTTGGTTTTCTGTTCTTGGGATAGTTTGCTGAGAATGATGGTTTCCAGCTGCATCCATGTCCCTACAAAGGACATGAACTCAGCCTTTTTTATGGCTGCATAGTATTCCATGGTGTATATGTGCCACATTTTCTTAATCCAGTCTGTCACTGATGGACATTTGGGTTGATTCCAAGTCTTTGCTATTGTGAATAGTGCCACAATAAACATACGTGTGCATGTGTCTTTATAGCAGCATAATTTATAATCCTTTGGGTATATCCCCAGTAATGGGATGGCTGGGTCATATGGTACTTCTAGTTCTAGATCCTTGAGGAATCGCCATACTGTTTTCCATAATGGTTGAACTAGTTTACAATCCCACCAACAGTGTAAAAGTGTTCCTATTTCTCCACATCCTCTCCAGCACCTGGTATTTCCTGACTTTTTAATGATTGCCATTCTAACTGGTGTGAGATGGTATCTCATTGTGGTTTTGATTTGCATTTCTCTGATGACCAGTGATGATGAACATTTTTTCATGTGTCTGTTGGCTGTATGAATGTCCTCTTTTGAGAAATGTCTGTTCATATCCTTTGCCCACTTTTTGATGGGGTTGGTTTTTTTTGTAAATTTGTTTGAGTTCTTTGTAGGATCTGGATATTAGCCCTTTGTCTGATGAGTACATTGCAAAAATTTTCTCCCATTCTGTAGGTTGCCTGTTCACTCTGATGGTAGTTTCTTTTGCTGTGCAGAAGCTCTTTAGTTTAATGAGATCCCATTTTTCAATTTTGGCTTTTGTTGCCATTGCTTTTGGTGTTTTCGACATGAAGTCCTTGCCCATGCCTATGTCCTGAATGGTATTACTTAGGTTTTCTTCTAGGGTTTTTCTGGTATTACGTCTAACATTTAAGTCTCTAATCCATCTTGAATTAATTTTCGTATAAGGAGTAAGGAAAGGATCCAGTTTCAGCTTTCTACTTATGGCTAGCCAATTATCCCCACACCATTTATTAAATACGGAATCCTTTCCCCATTTCTTGATTTTGTCAGGTTTGTCAAAGATCGGATGGCTGTAGATGTGTGGTATTATTTCTGAGGACTCTGTTCTGTTCCATTGGTCTATATCTCTGTTTTGGTACCAGTACCATGCTGTTTTGGTTACTGTAGCCTTGTAGTATAGTTTGAAGTCAGGTAACATGATGCCTCCAGCTTTCATCTTTTGAATTAGGATTGTCTTGGAGATGCGGGCTCTTTTTTGTTCCATATGAACTTCAAAGCAGTTTTTTCCAATTCTGTGAAGAAACTCATTGGTAGCTTGATGGGAATAGCATTGAATCTATAAATTATCTTGGGAAGTATGGCCATTTTCATGATATTGATTCTTCCTATCCATGAGGATGGTATGTTATTCCATTTGTTTATGTCCTCTTTTATTTCACTGAGCAGTGGTTTGTAGTTCTCCTTGAAGAGGTTCTTTACATCCCTTGTAAGTTGGATTCCTAGGTATTTTATTCTCTTTGAAGCAATTGTGAATGGAAGTTCATTCCTGATTTGGCTCTCTGTTTGTCTGTTACTGGTGTATAAGAATGCTTGCGATTTTTGCACATTAATTTTGTATCCTGAGACTTTGCTGAAGTTTCTTATCAGCTTAAGGAGAATTTGGGCTGAGACAATGGGGTTTTCTAAATATACAATCATGTCATCTGCAAAGAGGGACAATTTGACTTCTTCTTTTCCTAACTGAATACCCTTTATTTCTTTCAATTGCCTGATTGCTCTAGCCAGAACTTCCAACACTTTGTTGAATAGGAGTGGTGAGATAGGGCATCCCTGTCTTGTGCCAGTTTTCAAAGGGAATGCTTCTGGTTTTTGCCCATTCAATATGATATTGGCTGTGGGTTTGTCATAAATAGCTCTTATGATTTTGAGATGCGTTCCATGAATACCGAATTTATTGAGAGTTTTTAGCATGAAGGGCTGTTGAATTTTGTCAAAGGCCTTTTCTACATCTATTGAGATAATCATGTGGTTTTTGTCTTTGGTTCTGTTTATATGCTGGATTACGTTTATTGATTTGCGAATGTTGAACCAGCCTTGCATCCCAGGGATGAAGCCAACTTGATCTTGTTGGATAAACTTTTTGATGTGCTGCTGAATCCGATTTGCCAGTATTTTATTGAGGATATTTGCATTGATGTTCATCAGGGATGTTGGTCTAAAATTCTCTTTTTTGGTTGTGTCTCTGCCAGGCTTTGGTATCAGGATGATGTTGGCCTCATAAAATGAGTTAGGGAGGATTCCCTCTTTTTCTATTGATTGGAATAGTTTCAGAAGAAATGGTACCAGCTCCTCCTTGTACCTCTGGTAGAATTCAGCTGTGAATCCATCTGGTCCTGGACTTTTCTTGGTTGGTAGGCTATTAATTATTGCCTCAATTTCAGAGCCTTCTATTGGTCTATTCAGGGATTCAACTTCTTCCTGGTTTAGTCTTGGGAGAGTGTAAGTGTCCAGGAAATTATCCATTTCTTCTAGATTTCCTAGTTTATTTGTGTAGAGGTGTTTATAGTATTCTCTGATGGTAGTTTGTATTTCTGTGGGGTCGGTGGTGATATCCCCTTTATCGTTTTTTTATTGCGTCTATTTGATTCTTCTCTCCTTTCTTCTTTATTAGTCTTGCTAGCAGTCTATCAATTTTGTTGATCTTTTCAAAAAACCAACTCCTGGATTCATTGATTTTTTGGAGGGTTTTTTGTGTCTCTATCTCCTTCAGTTCTGCTCTGATCTTAGTTATTTCTTGCCTTCTTTTAGCTTTCGAATGTGTTTGCTTTTGCTTCTCTCGTTCTTTTAATTGTGATGTTAGAGTGTCAATTTTAGATCTTTCCTGCTTTCTCTTGTGGGCATTTAGTGCTATAAATTTCCCTCTACACACTGCTTTAAATGTGTCCCAGAGATTCTGGTATGTTGTAACTTTGTTCTCATTGGTTTCAAAGAACTTCTTTATTTCTGCCTTCATTTCGTTGTGTACCCAGTAGTCATTCAGGAGCAGATTATTCCGTTTCCATGTAGTTGAGCGGTTTTGATTGAGTTTCTTAGTCCTGAGTTCTAGTTTGATTGCACTGTGGTCTGAGAGACGGTTTGTTATAATTTCTATTCTTTTACATTTGCTGAGGAGTGCTTTACTTCCAATTATGTGGTCAATTTTGGAATAAGTGGGATGTGGTGCTTAGAAGAATGTATATTCTATTGCTTTGGGGTGGAGAGTTCTATAGATGTCTATTAGGTCTGCTTGCTGCAGAGATGAGTTCAATTCCTGGATATCCTTGTTAGCTCTCTGTCTCGTTGATCTGTCTAATGTTGACAGTGGGGTGTTGAAGTCTCCCATTATTATTGTATAGGAGTCTAAGTCTCTTTGTAAGTCTCTAAGGACTTGCTTTATGAATCTGGGTGCTCCTGTATTGGGTGCATATATATTTAGGATAGTTAGCTCTTCCTGTTGAATTGATCCCTTTACCATTATGTAATGGCCTTCTTTGTCTCTTTTGATCTTTGATGGTTTAAAGTCTGTTTTATCAGAGACTAGGATTGCAACCCCTGCTTTTTTTTGTTCTCCATTTGCTTGGTAGATCTTCCTCCATCCCTTTATTTTGAGCTATGTGTGTCTCTGCATGTGAGATGGGTCTCCTGAATACAGCAGACTGATGGGTCTTGACTCTTTATCCAGTTTGCCAGTCTGTGTCTTTTAATTGGAGCATTTAGTCCGTTTACATTTAAGGTTAATATTGTTATGTGTGAACTTGTTCCTGTCATTATGATATTAACTGGTTATTTTGCTCATTAGTTGATGCAGTTTCTTCCTAGCCTAAATGGTCTTTACATTTTGGCATGTTTTTGCAATGGCTGGTACCGGTTGTTCCTTTCCATGTTTAGTGCTTCCTTCAGGGTCTCTTGTAAGGCAGGCCTGGTGGTGACAAAATCTCTAAGCATTTGCTTATCTGTAAAAGATTTTATTTCTCCTTCACTTATGAAACTTAGTTTGACTGGATATGAAATTGTGGGTTTAAAATTCTTTTCTTTAAGAATGTTGAATATTGGCCCCCACTCTCTTCTGGCTTGTAGCTTTTCTGCCAAGAGATCTGCTGTCTGTCTGATGGGCTTTCCTTTGTGGGTAATGTGACCTTTCTCTCTGGCTGCCCTTAAGATTTTTTCCTTCATTTCAACTTTGGTGAATCTGGCAATTATGTGTCTTGGAGTTGCTCTTCTTGAGGATTATCTTCGTGGCGTTCTCTGTATTTCCTGAATTTGAATGTTGGCCTGCCCTACTAGGTTGGGGAGGTTCTCCTGAATGATATCCTGAAGAGTGTTTTCCAACTTGGTTCCATTTTCCCCCTCACTTTCAGGCACCCCAATCAGATGTAGATTTGGTCTTTTTACATAATCCCATACTTCTTGCAAGCTTTGTTCATTTCTTTTTCTTCTTTTTTCATTAGGTTTCTCTTCTCGTTTCATTTCATTCATTTGATCCTCAATCGCCTATACTCTTTCTTCCAGTTGATCGAGTCGGTTACTGAAGCTTGTGCATTTGTTCCGTATTTCTCGTGTCATGGTTTTCATCTCTGTCCGTTCGTTTATGGCCTTCTCTGCATTAATTATTCTAGTTATCAATTCTTCCACTCTTTTTTCAAGATTTTTAGTTTCTTTGCACTGGGTACGTAATTCCTCCTTTAGCTCTGAGAAGTTTGATGGACTGGAGCCTTCTTCTCTCATCTCGTCAAAGTCATTCTCCGTCCAGCTTTGATCCGTTGCTGGCGATGAGCTGCGTTCCTTTGCAGGGGGCGATGTGCTCTTATTTTTTGAGTTTCCAGCTTTTCTGCCCTGCTTTTTCCCCATCTTTGTGGTTTTATCTGCCTCTGGTCTTTGATGATGGTGACGTACTGATGGGGTTTTGGTGTGGGTGTCCTTCCTTTTTGTTAGTTTTCCTTCTAACAGTCAGCACCCTCAGCTATAGGTCTGTTGGAGATTGTTTGAGGTCCACTCCAGACCCTGTTTGCCTGGGTATCAGCAGCAGAGGCTGTAGAAGATAGAATATTTCTGAACAGCGAGTGTATCTGTTGATTCTTGCTTTGGAAGCTTCCTCTCAGGGGTGTACTCCACCGTGTGAGGAGTGGGGTGTCGGTCTGCCCCTAGTGGAGGATGTCTCCCAGTTTGGCTACTCAGGGGTCAGGGACCCACTTGAGCAGGCAGTGTGTCCATTCTCAGATCTCAACCTCCGTGTTGGGAGATCCACTGCTCTCTTCAAAACTGTCAGACAGAGTTGCTTGAGTCTGGAGAGGTTTCTGCTTTGTTGTTGTTGTTGTTGTTGTTGTTTAGCTGTGCCCTGTCCCCAGAGGTGGAGTCTACAGAGACTGGCAGGCCTCCTAGAGCTGCTGTGATCTCCACCCAGTTCGATCTTCCCAGGGCTTTGTTTACCTACTTAAGCCTCAGCAATGGTGGGCGCCCCTCCCCCAGCCTCGCTGCTGCCTTACGGTTAGATCCCAGATTGCTGTGCTAGCAATGAGGAAGGCTCCATGGACGTGGGACACTCCCGGCCAGGTGTGGGATATAATCTCCTGGTGTGCCCGTTTGCTTAAAGCGCAGTATTGGGGTGGGAGTTACCCGATTTTCCAGGTGTTGTGTGTCTCTGTTCCCCTGGCTAGGAAAAGGGATTCCTTTCTCCCTTGTGCTTCCCAGGTGAGGCGATGCCTCGCCCTGCTTCAGCTCTCGCTGGTGGGGCTGCAACAGCTGACCAGCACCGACTGTCCGGCACTCCCCTGTGAGATGAACCCAGTACCTCAGTTGATAATGCAGAAATCACCTGTCTTCTGTGTCACTCGCGCTGGGAGCTGGAGACTGGAACTGTTCCTATTCAGCCATCTTGCTCCGCCCCCCCTGGAGGTGCATTCTTAGGTTGTTCATTTAAAAGTGTTTTAGTTTGTAATGTGATCTTTTTTTTTTTTTTTTTTTTTTGCAAGGGAGTACACTTTTTAATACTTTTACTGTATCCCATAGGATTTGTTGTTTTCATTTTTATATGTTTCAAAACATTTTAAGTTTTCTTCTTAATTTATTCATTAATTCCTTTGTCATTTGCAAGTGTGTTATGCAATTTTCATGTATTTGTTGTGAATCAAAAGTTTATATTATTAATTTCTTGTATTTGTTGTATTCACAAAAGACACTTGATATAATTTTAAATGTTTTGAATTTGTTCAGACTTGTTCTTTGGCTTAATATATTACCTATCTTGGAGAATGTCCCATGTACTGATGAGAAGAATGTATTTTTTGATCCACACGCACACAAAAATGAAAAGCAAGAAACTAAATCATATCACTAGAGAAAATTACCTTCAGTAGAGTAAGACAGGAAGGAAAGAAACCAGGAGAAGGCCACAAAAGAACCAGAAAAGAAGCAACCAAATGGCAGGAATAAGTCTTAACTTATCAATAATAACATTGAATATAAATGGACTAACCTCTTTAATTTAAAAACATAGACTGGCTGAATGGATGTAAAAGAAAAACCCATTGATCTGCTGCCTAACCCAAACACACTTTACCTATAAAGACATACATAGACTGAAAATAAAGAGGTCAAAATCATACTCCATGCCAATGGAAACCAAAAAAGGTCAGAAGTCACTATACTTATATTGGACAAAACATGTTTTAAGACAAAAAATACAAGAACAGACAAATAAGTTCACTATATAATAGTTCACTATATAAAGGGTCAATTAAGCAAGAGAATATAGCAATTTTAAATATGTATGCACCAAATACTGGAGCACCCAGATATATAAAGGAAATATTATTAGCACTAAAAAGAGAGATAGGCCCCAACACAATAATAGCTGGAAACTTCAATGCCCCATTATCAGCACTAGACAAATCTTCTAGATAGAAAATCAACAAAGAAATGTGAGACATAATCTGCAGTATAGACCAACTGGAGTTAAAGATATTTACAGAACATTTTATCTAAGAGCTGCAGAATGCACATTTTTTTCTCTTGGCATATGGATTATTCTCAAGGATAGACCATGTGTTATGTCACAAAAGAAGTCTTAAAACATCTCTGACTGTAATAGAATAAAACCATAAGTAAATAATAGAGGAATTTTGGAAACTATAAAAATACATGGATATTAAACAATGTGCTCTTGAATGACCAGTGGCTCAATGAATAAATTAAGAAGGAAATTTTAAAATTCCTTGAAACAAATGATAATGGAAGTACAACACACCAAAACCTAGGGAATACAGAAAACCCTATACTCAGATGGAAGTTATGGCTACAAGTGCCTACATCAAAAAGGAAGAAAAACTGCAAATAAACAATGTAGTAATGCATCTTAAAGAATTAGAAAAACAAGAGCAACCAAACCCAAGACTAGTATACAATAAATAATAAAGAGCAGAGCAGAGAAAAATGAAATTGAAATTTAAAAAAATACAGAGCAATCAAACCCAAAACTAGTATATGACAAATAATAAATATCAGAGCAGAGAAAAAATGAAATTGTAATTTAAAAATACAAAAAGTCAATGAAACTAAAAGATTTTTTTGAAAAGTTAAACAAAATTGACAAACCTTTAGCCAGACTAAGAACAAAAGAGAAAAGATTCAAATAAAAAAGGAAACATTACAAATAATATGACAGAAATTCAAAGGATCATTAGTAGCTACTAAGAGAAGCTATTTGACAATAAATTGAAAAATCTAAAAGAAGTGGACAAATTTTTAGATACATACAACCTACTAAGTTTGAACCAGGAATAAATCTAAAACCTAAACAGACCAATAACAAATAATATGATCAAAGCCATTATCAAAAGTCTTGCAGTAAAGAAAAGCCCGAGATCTGATGGATTCATGGCTAATTCTACCAAACATTAAAAAAGAACTAAAACCAATCCTATTCAAACTATTCTGAAAAATGGAGAAAGAGAGAAAATTTCCATACTATTTCTACAAGGTCAGTGTTACCCAGATGCCAAAACCAAAGACGTATATATATAAAAAAAGAGAAAACTGCAGGCCAATATTTCTGATCAATATTGATTTTTAAAAACTCCTTAATGAAATACTAGCAAACTGAATAAAATAATACATTAAAATGATCAATCATTATGACAAAGTGTGATTTATTCCTGGGATGCAAGGGTGGTTCCCCATACACAAATCAATTAACATGATACATTATATCAACAGAATGAAGAATAAAATACATATAATTATTTCAATTGATGCTTTAAAAACTTTGATAAAATTCAACATCCCTTCATGATAAAAGCCCTCAAAAAACTGTGTATAGGAGGATCATACCTCAACATAATAAAAGCCATATATGACAGACACACAGCTAGTATTATACTGAATGGTAAAGAAACTCTGTTTTCTAAGATCTGGAATATAAGAAGGATGCCCCCTGTTACCTCTTTAATATTGAACTGGAAGTTTTAGCTAGAGCAATTAGAGAAGAGAATGATACAAAGGGCATCCAAATTGGAAAGGAAGACGTTCAAATTATATTTGTTTGCAGATGATGTTATCTTATATTTGGATAAACCTAAAGACTTCAGGAAAAACTATTAAAACTGATAACCAAATTCAGTAAAGTTTCAGGATACCAAATCAACGTACAAAAATCAGTAGCATTTCTATGTAAAAACAGTGAACAATATGAAAAAGAAATTTAAAATCCCATTTACAATATCTGCCCATAAAACTAAACACCTAGGAATTAACCAAAGAATTGGAAGATCTCTATAATCAAAATTGTAAAACACTGATGAAGGAAACGGAAGAGGACACCAAAACATGGAAAGATATTCCATGTTCATGGATTGGAAGAATCAATATTGTTAAAATATTTATACTACCCAAAGCAATCTACAGATTGAATGCAATCTTTATCAAAATACCAATGATATTCTTCACAGAAATAGAGAAGGTATCCTAAGATGTGCATGGAACCAGAAAAGACCCAGAATAGCCAAAGCTATTTTAAACAAAAAGAACAAAACTGGAAGAATTATATTACCTGATTTCAAATTATACTACAGAGCTATAGTAACTAAAACAGCATGATAGTGATGTAAAAAAGACATATAGACCAATGGAAGGGAATAGAGAACTCAGAAAAAATTTCACACACCTACAGTGAACTCACTTTTGACAAAGGTACCAAGAACATACACTGGGGAAAAGACAGTCTCTTCAATAAATGGTGCTGGGAAAACTGAATATCTTAAGCAAAACAAAAAAAGAAGAAAAAATGTGAAATGAAAGTAGACCCCTCTTGTCATATACAAAAATCAAATCAAAATGGATTAAACACTTAAATCTAAGATCTTAAACAATGAATCTATTACTACATTGGGGACAATCTCTAGGATATTGGTTTTGGGCAAATATTTCTTGAGCAATAGCCCAAAAGCACAGGCAACTAAAGCAAAAATGGACAAATTGGATGACATTAAGTTTAAAAGCTTCTGCATAGCAAAAGATACAATGAACAAAGTGAAGAAACAACTTACAGAATGGGAGAAAATATTTGCAAACTACCAATCTGACATGAGATTAACCAGAGTATATAAGGAGCTCAAACAACTCTATAGGAAAAAAAAATATAACAATCCAATCAAAAACTGGGCAAAAGATTTTAATAGACATTTCTCATAAGAAGACATACAAGTGGCGTAGCAGGCATTTGAAAAGATGCTCAACATCATTGATTATCAGAGTAATGCAAATCAAAACTACAATGAGATATCATCTCAACCCAGTTAAAATGGTGTGTATTTAAAAGACAGGCAATAACAAATGCTGTTGAAGATATGGAGAAAAAAGAACCCTTGTACACTGTTGGTGGTAATGCAAAGTAGTGCAAACAGTATGGAGAACAATTTGGAGGTTCCTCAAAGAACTTAAAATTTAACTGACATATGGTCCAGCAATCTCACTGTGGGGTATATACCCAAAAGAAAGAAACTCAGTATAGTAAAGAGACATTTGCACTCCAATGTTTGTTGCAGCACTGTTTACAATACCTAAGATTTGGAAGCAACCTAACTTTCCATCAACAGATGAATGGATAAAGAAAATGTGGTACACATACACAATGGAATATTATTTAGCCATAAAAAATGAGATCCAATTATTTGCAACAACATGGATGGAACTGGAGATCATGTTAAGTGAAATAAGCCAGGTACAGAAAGACAAACATTGCATTGTCTCACTTGTTTGTGGGATCTAAAAATCAATGCAGTTGGACTTAGGGATAGTGAGTAGAAGGATGGTTACCAGAAGCTGGGAATGGTAGTGTGAGACTGGAAGGGAGGTGGAGGTGGTTAGTGGGTACAAAAATAAATAAATAAATAAATGAGACCTACTATTTGATAGCACAATAGGGTGACTGTAGTCAATAATAACTTAATTGTATATTTTTAAATAACTCAAATAATGTAATTGGCTTGTTGGTATCTTACAGGATAAATGCTTGAGGGGATAGATACCCCATTCCCCATGATGTGCTTTATTTCAGATTGCATGCATGTATCAATATATCTCATGTACCCCATAAATGTATACACCTATGTATCCCTCAGAATTAAAAAAAAAAAAANCTTTCATTCGGGGCAGTGAGTTCTCCCATGTCCTGTGTGAGTCCAGAAGTGCTGTTTGGGTATCATGGACTACAGTCAAAAACCTTAGAGATCTTACTGGTGTTCTATTTTTTATGGCTGCATAGTATTTCGTGGTGTATGTGTGCCACATTTTCTTTATCCAGTCTATTATTCCTGGGCATTTCGGTTGGTTCCAAGTTTGTGCTATTGTGAACAGTGCCACAATAAACATACGTATGCACGTGTTTTTATAGTAGAATGATTTATAATCCTTTTGATATACACTCAGTAATGGGATTGTTGCATCAAATGGTATTTCTGGTTCTAGACCCTTGAAGAATCGCCATGGTGTCTTCTACAATGGTTGAACTAATTTACACTCCCACCAACAGTGTAAATGTGTTCTTATTTCTCCACATCCTCTCCAGCATCTATTGTTTCCTGACATTTTAATGATCACCATTCTAACTGGTGTGAGATGTAATCTCATTGTGGATTTGATTTGCATTTCTCTAATGACCAGTGATGATGAGCTTTTTTTTTTTTTTTTTTTTTTCATATATTTCTTGGCAGGATAGATGTCTTCTTTTGAGAAGTATCTGTTCATATCCTTCACCCATTTTTGATGGGGTTCTGTGTTTTTTTCTTGTACATTTGCTTAAGTTCTTTGTAGATTCTGGAACTTCCCCAACCTAGTAAGGCAGGCCAACATTCAAATTCAGGAAATACACGAATGCCACAAAGATACTCCTCGAGAAGAGCAACTCCAAGACACATAACTGTCAGATTCACCAAAGTTGAAATGAAGGAAAAAATGTTAAGGGCAGCCAGAGAGAAAGGTCAGGTTACCCACAAAGGGAAGCCCGTCAGACTAACAGCAGATCTCTCAGCAGAAACTCCACAAGCCAGAAGAGAGTGGGGGCCAATATTCAACATTCTTAAAGAAAAGAATTTTAAACCCAGAATTTCATATCCAGCCAAACTAAGTTTCATAAGGGAAGGAGAAATAAAATCCTTTACAGACAAGCAAATGCTTAGAGATTTTGTCACCACCAGGCCTGCCCTACAAGAGATCCTGAAGGAAGCACTAAACATGGAAAGGAGCAAGTACCAGCCATTGCAAAAACATGCCAAAATGTAAAGTCCATTGATGCTAGGAAGAAACTGCATCAACTAACGAGCAAAATACCCAGCTAATATCATAATGACAGGAGCAACTTCAAACATAACAATATTAACCTTAAATGTAAATGGACTAAATGGTCCAATTAAAGGACACAGACTTGGAAATTGGATAAAGAGTCAAAACCCATCAGTTTGCTGTATTCAGGAGACCCATCTCACATGCAGAGACACACATAGGCTCAAAATAAAGGGATGGAGGAAGATCTACCAAGCAAATGGAGAATAAAAAAAGGCAAGGGTTGCAATCCTAGTCTCTGATAAAACAGATTTTAAACCATCAAAGATCAAAAGAGACAAAGAAGGCCATTACATAATGGTAAAGGGATCAATTCAACAGGAAGAGCTAACTCTCCTAAATATATATGCACCCAATACAGGAGCACTCAGATTCATAAAGCAAGTCCTTAGAGACTTACAAAGAGACTTAGACTCCCATACAATAATAATGGGAGACTTCAACACCCCACTGTCAACATTAGACAGATCAACAAGACAGAAAGTTAACAAGGATATCCAGGAATTGAACTCAACTCTGCACCAAGCGAACCTGATAGACATCTACAGAACTCTCCACCCCAAATGAATAGAATATACATACATTCTTCTCAGCAAAACATTGCACTTATTCCAAAATTGACCACATAGTTGGAAGTAAAGCACTCCTCAGCAAATGTAAAAGAACAGAAATTATAACAAACTGTCTCTCAGACCACAGTGCAATCAAACTAGAACTCAGGACTAAGGAAATCATTCAAAACTGCTCAACTACATGGAAACTGAACAATCTGCTCCTGAATGACTACTGGGTACATAACGAAATGAGGGCAGAAATAAAGATGTTCTTTGAAACCAATGAGAACAAAGATACAACATACCAGAATCTCTGGGACACATTTAAAGCAGTGTGTAGAGGGAAATTTATAGCACTAAATGCCCACAAGAGAAAGCTGGAAAAATCTAAAATTGACACCCTGACATCACAATTAAAAGAACTAGAGAAGCAAGAGCAAACACATTCAAAAGTTAGCAGAAGGCAAGAAATAACTAAGATCAGAGCAGAACTGAAGGAGATAGAGACACAAAAAACCCTCCAAAAAATCAATGAATCCAGAAGCTGTTTTTTTTGAAAAGATCGGCAAAGTTCATAGACCACTAGCAAGACTAATAAAGGAGAAAACAGAGAAGAATCAAATAGACGCAATAAAAAATGATAAAGGGGATATCACCACCGACCCCACAGAAATACAAACTACCATCAGAGAATACTATAAACACCTCTATGCAAATAAACTAGAAAACCTAGAAGAAACGGATAATTTCCTGGACACTTACACTCTCCCAAGACTAAACCAGGAAGAAGTTGAATCCCTGAATAGACCAATAGCAGGCTGTGAAATTGAGGCAATAATTAATAGCCTACCAACCAAAAAAAGTCCAGGACCAGACGGATTCACAGTTGAATTCTACCAGAGGTACAAGGCGGAGTTGGTACCATTCCTTCTGAAACTATTCCAATCAATAGAAAGAGAGGGAATCCTCCCTAACTCATTTTACAAAGCCAACATCATCCTGATAACAGAGCCTGACAGAGACACAACAAAAAAAGAGAATTTTAGACCAATATCCCTAATGAACATCGATGCAAAACTCCTCAATAAAATACTGGCAGACTGAATCCAGCAGTGCATCAAACAGCTTATCCACCATGATCAAGTGGGCTTCATCCCTGGGATGCAAGGCTGGTTCAACATATGCAAATCAATAAACGTAATCCAGCATATAAACAGAACCAAAGGCAAAAACTATATGATTATCTGAATAGATGCAGAAAAGGCCTTTGATAAAATTCAATAGCCCTTCCTGCTAAAAACGCTCAATAAATTTGATATTGATGGAACGTATCTTGAAATAGTAAGAGCTATTTATGACAAACCCACAGCCAACTCATACTGAATGGGCAAAAACTGGAAGCATTCCCTTTGAAAACTGGCACAAGACAGGATGCCCTCTCTCACCACTCCTATTCAACATAGTGTTGGAAGTTCTGTCTAGGGAAATCAGGCAAGAGAAAGAAATAATGGGTATTCAGTCAGGAAAAGAAGAAGTCAAATTGTCCCTGTTTTCAGATGACATGATTGTATATTTAGGAAATCCCATTATCTCAGTCCAATATCTCCTTAAGCTGATAAGCAACTTCAGCAAAGTCTCAGGATACAACATCAATGTGCAAAAATCACAAGCATTCTTATACACCAGTAACCAAAACAGCATGGTACTCGTGCCAAAACAGAGATATAGACCAATGGAATAGAACAGAGTCCTCAGAAATAATACCACACATCTACAGCCATCTAATCTTTGACAAACCTGACAAAAACAAGAAATGGGGAAAGGATTCCCTATTTCATAAATGGTGCTGGGAAAATTGACTAACCATAAGTAGAAAGCTGAAACTGGATCCTTTCCTTATTCCTTATAGGAAAATTAATTCAACATAGATTAGAGATTTAAATATTAGACCTAAAACCATAAAAACCCTAGAAGAAAACCAAGGTAGTATCATTCAGGACAGAGGCATGGGCAAGGACTTCATGTCTAAAACACCAAAAACAATGGCAACAAAAGCCAAAATAGACAAATGGGATCTAATTAAATTAAAGAGCTTCTGCACAGCAAAATAAACTACCGTAGAGTGAACAGGGAACCTACAGAATGGGAGACAATTTTTACAATCTACTCATCTGACAAAGGGCTAATATCCAGAACCTATAAAGAACTCAGTCAAATTTACAAGAAAAAAACAAACAACCGCATCCAAAAGTGGGCAAAGGATATGAACAGACACTTCTCAAAAGAAGACATTCATACAGCCAACAGACACATGAAAAAATACTCTATCTCTCGCCATCAGATAAATGCAAATCAAACCACAATGAGATACCATCTCACACCAGATAGAATGTCAATCATTAGCAATGCGGGCTCTTTTTGGTTCCATATGAACTTTAAAGCAGTTTTTTCCAATTCTGTGAAGAAAGTCATTGGTAGCTTGATGGGGATGGCATTGAATCTATAAATGACCTCGGACAGTATGGCCATTTTCACGATATTGATTCTTCCTTTCTATGAGCATAGTATGTTCTTCCATTTGTTTATGTCCTCTTTTATTTCACTGAGCAGTGGTTTGTAGTTCTCCTTGAAGAGGTCCTTTATATCCCTTGTAAGTTGGATTCCTAGGTATTTTATTCTCTTTGAAGCAATTGTGAATGGAAGTTCATTCATGACTTGGCTCTCTGTTTGTCTGTTACTGGTGTATAAGAATGCTTGTGATTTTTGCACATTAATTTCAAAAGAACAAAGCTGGAGGCATCATGCTACCTGACTTCAAACTATACTACAAGGCTACAGTAACCAAAACAGCATGGTACTGGTACGAAAACAGAGATATAGACCAATGGAACAGAACAGAGTCCTCAGAAATAATACCACACATCTACAGCCATCTGATCTTTGACAAAACTGACAAAAACAAGAAATGGGGAAAGGATTCCCTGTTTCATAAATGGTGCTGGGAAAATTGGCTAGCCATAAGTACAAAAGCTGAAACTGGATCCTTTCCTTACTCCTTATATGAAAATTAATTCAAGATGGATTAGAGACTTAAATGTTAGACCTAATACCATAAAAACCTTAGAAGAAAACGTAGGTAGTACCATTCAGGACATAGGCATGGGCAAAGACTTCATGTCTAAAACATCAAAAGCAATGGCAGCAAAAGCCAAAATTGACAAATGGGATCTCATTAAACTAAAGAGCTTCTGCACAACAAAAGAAACTACCATCAGAGTGAACAGACAACCTACAGAATGGGAGACAATTTTTGCAATCTACTCATCTGACAAAGGGCTAATATCCAGAACCTACAAAGAACTCAAACAAATTGCAAGAAAAAAATAAACAATCCCATCCAAAAGTGGGCAAAGGATATGAACAGACATTTCTCAAAAGAAGACATTCATACAGCCAACAGACACATGAAAAAATGCTCATCATCACTGGCCATCAGAGAAATGCAAATCAAAACCACAATGAGATACCATCTCACACCAGTTAGAATGGCAGTCATTCAAAAGTCAGGAAACAACAGGTGCTGGAGAGGATGTGGAGAAATAGGATCACTTTTACACTGTTGGTGGGATTGTAAACTAGTTCAACCACTATGGAAAACAGTATGGCGATTCCTCAAGGACCTAGAACTAGAAGTACCATATGACTCAGCCATCCCATTACTGGGTATATACCCAAAGGATTATAAATCATGCTGCTATAAAGACACATGCACACGTATGTTTGTTGCGGCACTATTCACAATAGCAAAGACTTGGAATCAACCCCAATGTCCATCAGTGACAGACTGGATTAAGAAAATGTGGCACATATACACCATGGAATACTATGCAGCTATAAAGAAGGATGAGTTTGTGTCCTTTGTAGGGACACGGATGCAGCTGGAAACCATCATTCTTAGCAAACTATCCCAAGAACAGAAAACCAAACACCGCATGTTCTCACTCATAGGTGGGAACTGAACAATGAGATCACTTGGACTCGGGAAGGGGAACATCACACTCTGGGGCCTATCATGGGGAGGGGGGATGGGGGAGGGATTGCATTGGGAGTTATACCTGATGTAAATGACGAGTTGATGGGTGCTGAGGAGTTGATGGGTGCAGCACAGCAACATGGCACAAGTATACATATGTAACAAACCTGCATGTTATGCACATGTACCCTAGAACTTAAAGTATAATAATAATAATAATAAATAAATAAATTTAAAAAAAGAAAGAAAAAAATGGCAATCATTAAAAAATCAGGAAACAACAGGTGCTGGATAGGATGTGGAGAATATGGAACACTTTTACACTGTTGGTGGTACTGTAAACTAGTTCAACCATTGTGGAAAACAGTGTGGCGATTCCTCAAGGATCTAGAACTAGACATACCATTTGAACCAACCATCCCATTACTGGGGATATACCCAAAGGTTTATAAGTCATGCTGCTGTAAAGACACATGCACACATATGTTTATTGCGGCACTATTCACAGCAACAAAGACCTGAAATCCACCCAAATGTCCATCAGTGACAGACTTGGTTAGGAAAATGTGGCACATATACACCATGGAATACTATGCACCCATAAAAAATGATGAGTTCATGTCCTTTGTAGGGATATGGATGCAGCCGGAAGCCATCATTCTCAGCAAACTATCGCAAGAACAGAAATCCCAATACTGCGTGTTCTCACTCATAGCTGGGAATTGAACAATGAGATCACTTGGACACAGGAAGGGGAACATCACACACCAGGTCCTATTGTGGGAGGTGGGGGAGGGATATCATTAGGAGATATACCTAATGTAAATGACGAGTTAATGGGTACAGCACACCAACATGGCACATGTATGCATATGTAACAAACCTGCACATTGTGCACATGTACCCTAGAACTTAAAGTATAATAATAATAAAAAAAGAAAACTGAAGGTTTTTTATTAACGCCTTGTGATTTTTATATGTGAGTTGCTGTAAAGGTAAACTGAGTCAATTTCAGAGCACTCCTTAGTGGAAGAGCATAACAAAGAGTCTATTTATTGAATGAGAGTAGAATTTTGATGAAACGGTAGTGTCATTAATTCCTGATGCAATGTTTGGGAAAAATATGAAGGGGCTTCGGTAAACACTTGTGTCATTATGGTTCTGGTATACTGCTGATTTTTCCAAGTAAGGACAAACAAGTATTGACTCTCTTTATGAAATGGAATGTCAAAGAAGGCAGAGCAGAAATCTATACTGTGAACCACTTGAAATCAGTGGGTACATTAGATAAGAAAGCATGTGGATTTCAGACCCCAGGAAATCTTGGTATCATATATTTTTTAATTTCCCATAAGTCTCAAACAAATCTCCAACCTCATCTATTTGGTTTTTTAATTGGTAAGATTGGAGTATCGCAAGGGATGGTGCATGGGATTATGAATCCTTGTTTAATTAAATCATCTACAATTGACGAGAGCCTTTGAATTGCTTCAGGTTTTAGTGAATATTGGTTTAATTTAGGCAACAGTTTAGAATGATCTATTTGGGCTTTTATAGGTTCCACACTTTTAATCTTTCCGATGTCAGTTGAGAAACAGACCCATTAACATTTAGGTATTTTTGAATGATCAGGGGTATTACAGGTATGAGTTTTTATTGTATCACTTTCTACCTGTAGACAACATAATAATTCTGGCTCAGGAGACTTGGGAAACTCTAAGATCATACCTCTCTCTGAGGAAAATTTTATGTGCCCTTTTACTTTCAAGTAAATCTTGCCCTAACAAGTTTACTGGAGCAATATCACATCGTACAAAAAAAGAAAAGATGTGTTTTTCTGAAAGGAGCCCCGAAGTTTTGTAAATGTTCAGAGGTGGGGACCTCTTGAACTTGATTTGAAACCCCCTCCACAGAAATGATCTTTTTACCCTGAGGGATTTGTTGGCTTATTAAAGTGGGATTTATGACAGATACAGTAGTTCAGATATCCACCAGGACTGTTCATGACTTCCCATTTATTTTATCTCTGTCTTTCCATGTTCGTTTAAAGATATTACAGGGAGCAATTTACAGGAGTATCGTTTAGAACCTCCTTGATTTTTATTATTATCAGGAGGCCTAAGGTCTCTTGGGCTCTCTTTAGTGGTGAAACAGCTCAGCCTAAAGGGAAGCTTATTGGTGGACCAATATAAAAGCAGACAATTTTCCAGACACTGGAAATTTCTTTTCCAGTGTTGGGGTCTGCGTGTTTCCTAAACAAAGGAATGAACACACAAGACAACACAAGACAAGACAAACATGGTGGCCGCCTCGAATGGCACGCTCTGCTTTATTTTATACAGTCGTTTGTGGAATGTTGCCAAGTCACAAGATACATTGTTGTTTTTCTGACCTTTCCCTGACTTTCTGGATTTTCAAGATGTTTACACATAAACAAGCCCCCAACGCCCTGCTTCGTTTGCAAGAGCAGGACTTATCAGGAATGCCCTGCTTCGTTTGCGAGAGCAGGACTTATCGGGAACGCCCTGCTTCGTTTGCAAGAGCAGGACTTATGGGGAACACCCTGTTTGCGAGCACGTAGTCCTCTACATTTCGCCTTTCCTTATTTACAAGTTTGAATTTCTTTTAAAACCATCATTACACGTTGGGCTCGCTGGGATTCGGTGTTTGCCCTTTGGCACCGTCTCCAGCAGACTGTGAGAATGACAAAGGCAAGAACAACAATCAATACATTACTAGAAACAGAGGTCAGCAAAGTTTTTACAGGGCTCATAGGGTTCAAAGACGTCAAACTTTGTGCAATACCAGTCATCAAATCTGCACCAGTCAGCAATGGTAACTGATTGCGAAATGTTTCAGAAATGTTCTGTGTTAATTCTTGTATTTCTAGGGAAAGATTATTATGACCAATTAAAAGTCTCTTTATCTCAGTCCAATTATGTACAGTGCTGTTAAAAGGAACAGGAGTAATACAAAATTGGGTAGTGTTCCAATCACATATCAACATAGCTCGGGTATTCAACACTGTTAGCTGATCTCCCAACCAAGAAACCACTTGCTCCAGATTATCCACTCGTTCAGTCAAATGAGCATCTATGTCTCATTACTGCTGCCACAACAAATGTGATTGTTCATGCCATTGTTGCACAAATTCTGCATTTTGTATACTCTGGTGTAGAGCTAATCTAGCAACAGCAGCGGTGGAAGCAATTGCTACAAGTCCTATCACTGTGGTTACGACGATTCCAACCATCCTCCAACTGTGGTGGACAAGATCTTGCATAACCTTGTAAATTTGAGTAACCCCAGCAGATTCACTCGAAGTACATGTTAAGTTTACAGGTAGCCAGGTTTCTTTTCTGGCTCTTAGTATATATAAATCGGAATGAGACTCATTCCAATTATTATTCCACCAAGTAGTATTTATACAACTTAAGAATGTACAATTGTTTGTACAGTTAACTACCCCTGTATTATTATCCCATTTAAAAATTTCTGTCAATAACAAGTAAGGCTTTCTTACACATGCAATAACATATCTAGAACTATTTCGATGCAAAGATGTATGGAAAGGGTTAGCAATATTAGTAAGATTTAAGGACATGTTTCTCGTGAAAGTGAACATTGGTTTACCAGCAGCTAGCAACTTCCAAATATGACCTTGTATTTGTGAGGTATTAGCCAAATGTGGCATAGAGGGTGATAGACCACCATCATGCCAAATAATAGTTTCATTGCCATCTGCAGAAATGCTGTGATTACCTTTATGCCAACGCAGGTTGACATGGCTGAATTTAGTCTGAAAATCTCCATGTACACTCCAATCTGTAACAAGGTATTTATGACTCTTCCCTTTTACTTCTAACAACAATCGTGGCTCACTACTTCTACATCTAGTCCACTCTAGTTGGGAAACACCTCCGGACACATCAGGGATAGGGCATAAAGATAATGTACTTGGCAGAGTTTCATTAAGTACTGCAGTATGATTATACTTAAAACTTTGAACCACAATAATCATAGTAAAGGCAGAGATATGAGTATGGTTATAGCGAACAGCCCAAGCCTCATGAGAAAGATGCAGACAATGTGCACTACCCCCAAGACATATAGGTAATCCTTCAACCCCAAATTGATATGAACTATTTACTGTGCCAGTGTTTAATTCAGGATCCTGGTTTTAAAAAGGCGATGGCATGCAAGCAGTATCATTAGTAAATACTGGGACTTCTCTGTCTCCCCAGGCCACACCTTGATATAAGGGTGGAAAAGGAATATAAGCCCAGTATGTAAATTCTACAGCTGTTACCTGACAATTTACTACTGCCAGCATAGCCAGGAATAAAGTCAGTGGGGTTTTGGGCTCCCCAGCTTGTTGAACAACCCCTTCAGCTTCTTAACCTTTTCAGTTGTCCCCATGTCGGGGGCTCCGCACATTGAGTTCCGAAGGTGAATGTTCTCTGAGCGCTCAGATTTAGCTCCTGGAATTCCTTCAGGAGCTCTTCGGATTGGCTCCTCTTCGCCATGGCACTGTTTCAACCGTCGAGATGGAAACCACTCGTCTCCGGCACCTGTACGGACAAGAGCATAGCCTTGGCCCCATTGTAAAACTTTTCCTTTTAAGTATTTCCCTTGTAATGAAGGATAATACACCCACAGATTACTGTTTTGTGGCTTTTCTAAAGGCTGTTGAAAATGTTTCACCGCTGCAGACTGCTGTAATTGGCGCCAATGGTTGAGAAAATTTAAAGTAAAAAGGGCTTTCAGAATTTGATGTTTTGGGGAATCTCGCCCATCTCCCCCTTTTAGTTTTAAAAGTTGTAATTTTAAGGTAGCATTGGCTCTTTCAATAATTGCTTGACTTTGACTGTTAAATGGAATACCAGTGGAATGATGAATATGGTATAAAGAGACGAAGGCAGCCAATTTGTGAGAGCAATAAGCAGGGGCATTATCAGTTTTTAATTCAGCAGGGACTCCCATAACTGCAAAGCAAGTAAGTAAATGAGCAATAACAGAGTCAGCCTTTTCAGAGGGTAATGGCATAGCCCACTGGAAATGTGACCACGTATCAATAGTATGATGAACATATTTTAAACGACCAAAGGAAGGAACATAGTTACATCCATTTGCCAAATGTGACTTTGTTGAGTGCCTCGAGGATTAATACCTGGACTTTAAAAAGGTGCAATAATAGGAGCACAAGATGGTCAGGCTCTGACAATAGCTCGGGCTTGATGGCATGTTATAGAAAATCACCGTTGTAATCCTAAACTATTAGTATGATGTAGTTGGTGCTCATCCTGAGCCCGTGGGACACTGCCAATAAGTAAAGAATCAATCTGACTATTGCCAAAAGATAAAGGTCCTGGCAAAGCTGAATGAGAACGAATATGAGTGATAAAAAAGGGGGGCAGTGCGGGAAGTAAGAGTTACAAATAATAAAAGGAGTTTGAGGAAATAATGGTAAAGAAGTCTGAGAAATATATTTAGTTACATATAGGCCAGTCTTTTAGAACCATAAGAATGGCAAAAAGTTCTCCTTGTTGTACTGATTTAAATGGATAGTGAGAAATTTTTGAATTGTCTGAAGTCCAGTATCCAGCCTTTTCATTGCTTGAAGCATCAGTAAAAAAGGTGGGACCTTTAACTGGAGTGTAAGAGATAGGATTATATGGCAGTAAAGAATATTGTTGCAGAAAAGCAAATAATTTATGTTGTGAAAAAGAACCAGTATACTCAGCGCAAGCCACTTGTCAACCCTTATGAATTTCCAACAGAGACTCAATGTATTGATTAGATAATCGGGTAATAATTTTTATAGGGTCAGCACCAAGCAACTGACGAGCTCGATGTCATCCTTTAATAATTAATTTAGCCAATTTATCAATATATGGGTGAATTTTCTTAATGGCTTTATTAGCCAAAAACAGCCACTCCAGAATATTATTATCTTGGTGTAAAACAGCCGTTGGCGAATGGGGAGTATGAAAAAGACACAACGAAAATGGAAGATTGGGTGCAATATAATCAAGGTGAGCTTCACTAATTCTATTTTCTACAAATGACAATTCTTCTTCTGCTACAGGGGATAAAGTCCCCATAGGTTGAATACAAGTATTTACAGCTCTAAGATCAGTTAATAAGTGCCATTTTCTTTTTTTCTTTTTTTCTTTTTTTTGACGAGACAAACACAGGGGAATTCCATGCAGAAGTACTTGGTTCAATATGACCCTCGGCCAATTGTTCCTTAACTAAATTCTTTAAAGCCTTAAGTTTTTCTTTAGATAATGGCCACTGTTCCACCCAAACAGGAGTTGTAGTTTTCCACTTTAATTGTAAAGCTTGAGGCTTGTGGACAGTGGCTAAGAGTTCAAAGGATTGTAGCCCATTTTGAACATCATATTTTTGGCAGCTGAAGAAATATGAGGAATGCTTAAAAAGGCACCAAATTGTAAAAGATTATGGCCCCAAAGGTTAATATTAATGGGAACAATATAAAAAGACACTTTTCCTTGTTGTCCTTCAGGTCCTACACAGCTCAGGGGCTTGACACTTTGGTAGATTATAGAAGCAGTACCTAGGCCAGATAGAGTAACCGATACTTGTTTCTTTTTCCAATGATCAGGCCATTGAGCCAAACATATAATAGATACATCTGCTCCTGTGTCGACTAATCCCTCAAAAAGTATCCCATTAATTTGCAATGGACATAAAGGTTTTTGATCAGAAACTAAAGTTTCCCAGGAAACAGTTTTCCCAGTACTACTGAAACCTCCTTGACGAGACACATCTCTAGATAAGAAAGGAAAAAAAAAGGCAATAAAAGCAATTGTGCAATACGTTCCCCTGCCTCTAGGTGCATAAATTGTGAGACTTGTACCATAATAAGGATTTCATCAGTAAAATCAGGATCAATAATTCCTGGGACCCACATTAACCCCCACATAGCGCTGCTGCTTCGACCTAGTAAAAGTCCTACATGTCCCTTTGGCAAAGGACCACACACTCCGGTAGCCAACTTATATATTCCTCCATTAGGAGATAAAGTATAAGGTTGGACAATAGCTAGGTCAGCAGCGGCACTCTACTTAGTGGCAGCATAAAGCTGAGAAACTGGGGTAGGGTAAGATGCCTTTAAGGAGGACTCGAGGTCATTCCTTGATGTTGTAAGCCACTGCTCACTGGTACTGGGGGAGCCCTGCATTGTAGTTGTTGGGGCCCTGAGCCTGCGGGCCCCGGCTCCCGTTTCCCAAGAGGGGTGACAATACATTCCCACTTTTATCAGTTTTTGAGCGGCATTCATTGGTCCAATGTCGACCCTTGCAACATTGTTTACACATATCAGATGGTAACCTTTTTTCTTTTAGAGCAGAAGAGCCTAATTTTTTCACCATTCCTTTTTAAAATGACTGGGTTTCTCACATTGATAGCATATACCTTGTTTAGAATTCCCTTTTAAAGCCTTAGAAAGTGCCCCAGCAAACAATTGAGCATTGTAAATGGCTCCTCCAACACCTGCACAAGCCCGAATGTATTCAGCTAAATCAGCTCCACTAGCTTTTAGAGGACGCAGATTAGCACTCTCAAAAGCCAGAGTATCCAAAAGAATTTTAGCAGCAGGGCCTGAATCTACAGTCTTTAATACAGCATCTTGAAGATGGGCTACAAAATCTGGATACAGCTCAGTGGCTCCTTGTAGGATCTTTACAAAAGATAAAGAAGTTTTACCCGCTATTTCAACCTTAGTCCATGCTTTTATAAACAAGGCTTTAATCTGAGTGAGAGCAATATCATCTAGGTCTGCCTGAGCATTAAGAGTGACGTATTGTCCTGAACCCGTAAGCTGGTCTTCAGTAGGTCCTGGGGGATTTCGGGTAGCATTTTTTCTAGCTTGTACTCTTGCTTCCTCCCACCACCAACTTTTTAATTGAAGCCATTGCGAACAATCAAGGACAGCCTGTCCCAACGTTTCCCAGTCAATAGGAATCATCATATGTTCTGAAGAGAAGGAATCAAGAAGGCCAAGAATAAACGGTGACTGAGGTCCATAATTAGAAATTGCAGCTTTCATTTCTTTCAAAAATTTAAATTGTAGGGCTATAAAAGTCACATTCTGGCCACCGTTTGGGAACTGAGCATTGGGGCCGAAAGCAGCCAGTGTTATTGGGAATAAATCTAATTCCTCGAAATCATCCTTTTCCTTCAATTCCTTCTTTTCTCCTACAGGAGGAAGAGGCACAGAGTTAAGGCTCGTGGCGGAGAGAGAGGAGAAACAGGAGCAGCAGTACCTTGCAATTTTAACAACTGTTGTAACATCTCTAAAATGCGCTGCAAATCAGAATTTCCTTCAGATGAAGGAGGCATTAGCTCTTTTTCCAATTCCTTGTCCTCAACAACCAGGGCGTAAATATGTTCCTCTCTAGGATCATTCCTCTCTAAAGCTTCAGATGCCTCACCTCCTGTGGCAGTATCACCATGCTCTGAGTCAGTTTCAAGTAACTCTAATGCCTGAGTAGCGGAACTACACAAAGTCCACAAAGTCAGAGGCATCGTTTGCCCTCGCTGATGAGCTCGACGCAGGACTTTAACCACTTGTAACCATTCCTTTCGATTTAACTGCACTTTGGTTTGATATTGAAACCAATAACAATGTTGTTCAACATGGGCAAACAATCGCTTCAAAGTCTTATGTTCCTTAACTAACTTCTACTCCTATAGACATCAACAGTCCCTGGAATAACCGCAAATATTCAGAGGCCAGAGAGGTGGAATTCCCCATAATTTTCCCGTGGGTCCCCCTTCCTTTATTTACCTGCCTGGGGTGCTCCCCCTCCGGTTCCTTGCTCTCATGGAGCCACGGACCCTGCTCGCTGTGCCAGATGTTGGGGTCTATGTGTTTCCTAAACAAAGGAATGAACACACAAGACAAGACAAACATGGCGGCCGCCTCGAATGGCGTGCTCTGCTTTATTTTATACAGTCGTTTGTGGAATGTTGCCAAGTCACAAGATACATTGTTGTTTTTCTGACTTTTCCCTGACTTTCTGGATTTTCAAGATGTTTACACATAAACAAGCCCCCAACGCCCTGCTTCGTTTGCAAGAGCAGGACTTATCAGGAATGCCCTGCTTCGTTTGCGAGAGCAGGACTTATGGGGAACACCCTGTTTGCGAGCACCTAGTCCTCTACATCCAGTGTCCTGGTTGTTTGCAATAAGGGCGGGCATCTTGGGAAGAATTTCTTCTTTCACAACCTCTTGGTCGTGATTTAAAATGAGAACAAGAAGGTGCCTGTGGTCTTGACCCCTGTAACTGTTGTAATTGAAGGGTCCTAAGCTTTTTAGCCTTTTGAGTGTTTTCTCGCTCCAGAGTTCCCTCAAAATGTTCAGCAAAGGCCACCAATTCAGTCACTACCCATCTCAGCTTATGTTTTTTAATTAAACTGCTAAGTTCACGATGGAGTCCATTTATAAATAGAAAAGCTAATGCCATTTCAGTCCCTGCAAGAAATTCTCCTTGCTGTACTTTGAGCCCAGAATATTTCACAATGTTTGTAAGTGAGTTCTGTAATCTAAGATTGGTTCATCTTTTCTTTGTTTACAACATTGTATGACGAACCAATCAATTTTTTTGTAGAAAAAAATAGGAATTGAATTTAAGAGGTTTTTAGCAAATTTTCTAGCTACCTTTGGTTCTTCTCATGAGGAACTTTTGGAGGGGTTTTTAATATTCTCTCAGGTTTGTCCCATTCTGCTGCTCCCATTTATTTCTGAGATTCATCATATCCTAATATCATGTAAATAAATTACCAAAGGTCAGAAACTCCTAGATCATAAGCTCCTAAGGAGATTCTAAATTCCTCAGTAAATTTTTGAGAATTTTTCCTTGAACCAGGGAAGTCCTTCACAATGGCTATAAACACGGTTTTAGACCACAGAGTGAACATGGTTACAGAAGGCAGGACTAACTGACTAGAACATCTCACTTTGTAAGGCATATGTCTAATTTCTTTTTGTTTTTGCCATTATCTTCAGGGCAAAAGGGTAATTTAGCAAAAAAAAAAATGGTTAGTGGACTCAGTGTCTAGGTGGAGATGGATAAAGAAAAGGAAGAGTTGGGATTAGTTGAGTCAGAGTACAGTCCTCTTTTGTCATGTCCTTAGTCTGTTGCTTAAGATTTTCATTTGCTTTTTGCAAAAAATCTTTTAAAAAGGTGATTTTTGATTAATTTAGCCTTTTAGAAGCTTATGCATACCAATAAAAGAATATGTCTCACTGTTTTGTGAGGGTTTTGATCCCCCTTTTTAATATGACTCGAAGATAAACAATCTTATCAAAATTAAAACTTCTCCATTGCAGCCATCTGAATTCTAAGTTTTATTTAATGAGTTTAACCCATTTTTTGAAAAATACACACACCTGAGCCCATAATTTTTACACACAAAATTAGCTGAAGTCCTGGAAGTTGGATTCCCAGACTCTGAGTTGAAATGATCCCATTATTAAAAATAAGGTACCTGATCAGGGCAATCAGAAAGGAAAAGAAATAAAGGGTATTGAATTAGGAAAAGAGGCAGTCAAATTGTCCCTGTTTGCAGATGACATGATTGTATATTTAGAAAACCCCATCATCTCAGCTCAAAGTCTCCTTAAGCTGATAAGCAACTTCAGCAAAGTCCCAGGATACAAAATCAATGTGCAAAAATCACAAGCATTCCTATACACCAATAACAGACAGAGAGCCAAATCATGAGTGAACTCCCATTGACAATTGCTTCAAAGAGAATAAAATACCTAGGAATCCAACTTACAAGGGTTGTAAAGAACCTCTTCAAGGAAAACTACAAACCACTGCTCAGTGAAATAAAAGAGGACACAAACAAATGGAAGAAACTTCCATGCTCATGGATAGGAAGAATCAATATTGTGAAAACGACCATACTGCTGAAGGTAATTTGTAGATTCAATGCCATCCCCATCAAGCTACCACTGACTTTCTTCACAGAATTGGAAAAAACTACTTTAAAGTTCATATGGAACCAAAAAAGAGACTGTATTGTCAAGACAATCCTAAGCCAAAATAACAAAACTGGAGACCTCACGCTACCTGACTTCAAACTATACTACCAGGCTGCAGTAACCAAAACAACATGGTACTGGTACCAAAACAGAGATGGAAGACCAATGGAACAGAACAGAGCCCTCAGAAATAATACCACACATCCACAGCCATCTGATCTTTGACAAACCTGACAAAAACAAGAAATGGGGAAAGGATTCCCTATTTAATAAATGGTGCTGGGAAAACTGGCTAGGCATATGTAGAAAGCTGAAACTGGATCCCTTCCTTACACCTTATACAAAAATTAATTCAAGATGGATTAAAGACTTAAATGTTAGACCTAAAACCATAAAACCCCTAGAATAAAACCTAGGCAATACCATTCATGACATAAGCATAGGCAAGGACTTCATGACTAAAACACCAAAAGCAAGGGCAACAAAAGCCAAAATTGACAAATGGGATCTAAATAAACTAAAGAGCTTTTGCACAATGAAAGAAACTACCATCAGAGCGAACAGGCAACCTGCAGAATGGGAGAAAATTTTTACAATCTACCCATCTGACAAAGGGCTAATATCCAGAATCTACAAAGAATTTAAACACATTTACAAGAAAAAATCAGACAGCCCCATTAAAAAGTGGGCAAAGGATATGAACAGACACTTCTCAAAAGAAGACATTTATGCAGAAAACAGACATATGAAAAAAAGCTCATCAACACTGGTCATCAGAGAAATGCAAATCAAAACCACAATGAGATACCATCTCACACATGTTAGAATGGCAATCATTAAAAAGTCAGGAAACAACAGTTGCCTGAGAGGATGTGGAGAAATAGGAACACTCTTACACTATTGGTGGGAGTGTGTATATTAGTTCAACCATTGTGGAAGACAATGTGGCAATTCCTCAAGGATCTAGAAATAGAAATATCATCTGACCCAGCCATCCCATTACTGGGGATATACCCAAAGGATTCTAAATCATGCTACTATAAACACACATGCACACGTATGTTTATTGTGGCACTACTCACCACAGCAAAGACTTGGAACCAACCCAAATATCCATCAATGACAGACTGGATTAAGAAAATGTGGCACATATACACCATGGAATACTATGCAGCCAGAAAAAAGGATGAGTTCATGTCCTTTGTAGGGACATGGATGAAGCTGGAAACCATCATTCTCAGCAATCTATCACAAGGACAGAAAACCAAACACCCCATGTTCTCACTCATAGGTGGGAATTGAACAATGAGAACACTTGGACACAGAGTGGGGAACATCACACACTGGGGTCTATTGTGGGGGGGTAACATTAGGAGGAATACCTAATGTAAATGATGAGTTAATGGGTGCAGCACACCAATCTGGCACATGTATACATATGTAACAAACTTGCACGTTGTGCACATGTACCCTAGAACTTAGAGTATAATAATTTAAAATAAAGGAAAAAAATAAAATAAGGTACCTTCACAAGGTCTGACCCCTCTAACTGAATCCAATCCATTTAATTATCAAGTCCAATTTGATCCTGGATGCAGTCCAGTCTAAATATTGCTCAAATAAACTCAGAGAGCTCACAACACATGTTAGCGAAGCTCCAAATCTGAGAGAAAGCTCACCCACGACCTTCAGTTACAACCAAGAGAGCAGTGAGCACAACTGGTTCCACAGTCACCTCACCTGGTCGACTGGTGTTCCTGGGGTCCACACAGTTTTCTTCAAATCCAACTTCTGATACCAGATCTGCTAAAAGGAAACTTCTGACAAATTAACTGTAACAGAGTTTAATTGAACTAGAAAAAAGAAAAGATTCATAAATTGGGCACCTTCCAGGGTCACAGTAGATTCAGAGAGATTCCAGGGATGCCTCATGGTCACAACAAATTTATAGACAAAAAACAAAAGGAAAGTGACGTACGGAAATCAGAAATGAGGTCCAGAAACAGCTGGATTGGTTACAGGTTGGTGTTTGCCTTATTTGGACACAGTTTAAACATTCAGCATTGTATGAGTGGTTGAAGTATGGCTGCTGGGATTGGCCAAGACTCAGCTTTTGTTAGAGACACATACTCCTAAGTTAAGTTTTCAATCTTGTCTACCTATTAAGTTAGGTTATGGTTTGTCCACAAGGACTCAAATATAGAAGTACTAAATATGGTCCCTCTTAGGCCATATTTAGTTTGCTTTAGCATCACTTAAAAGAGGGAGCTAACCTATGAATGTGCAAAGCACACAGAGTGATACAATGGACTCTAGAATATCAAAAGGGAGAATGTAGGAGAGCCAGGATATAAAACTACACATTAGGTACAATGCACACTACACAGGTGATGGGTACACTAGAATCTCAGAATTCACCATTATATAATTTATCCACATAAATAAAATCCACCTGTATCCCTAGAGCTATTGACATAATTAAAAATTTTCCAGACATCATGGATAATGAACAAGGATGGCATTGTTCATTGTGTAAAGGGAAAGATGTCTTTCCCTTTACTCTTGAAATAGGTGTTCAATAAACCTTTCACTGTCTTTACAGACCTCAGGCTCCAGGCCTCACAGAGTACCACAATGTCTAACTGAAACAAGGTCACATTATCTTAGATAAAATACAGCATATTTTAATTGTCAGTCAAGCATTATGAGTAAATTTTTTTAAAGAGTCTGACTTTATTTTTGATGTTTGATAACTGACATCTTTCAGGTCTCACATATCCCTGTTTCTCTCTTCCCACACATCTGGGCAAAACAGCAAGAAGCCTGGGTGCTCAGTTCCTTGGGCACCTGGGGTGACGTTAAGCCATGAAAAGTCCTGATTGATTCCTGTGAAATAAATATTCACATTTTACCTTAATATGTGATCTTGCCTTTTTCCCTGAAGTTAATAATTGTCTTAATATTTAATTGCTATATTTTCTATGTACCTACCATAAGTTTATCCCCAAGCCCTTGAGTGTACTAAAATGAATTGCAATACTTTCAAGTATATGAGATGAGCTATGATCTATTTTCTTTTGAAAAGTCTCTTTGAGACCTTAATTTGTTGCTCCAATCTGAACTAATTTTTCTCCAGGCTTGAATTGAAGCACAGCTGATGCCTAGGGCTTTCCCATCTCCTCAGTCTAAAGATGCCTTTCTTTTTCTTTCTCTTTTCTCAATTCTAGGCAGCCTCCCTTAAGGTTAGAGACATTCCCAAAAGATGTTGCTTTTGCTTGAACATATAGTACACTGCAGACAATTGCAAACGTTTCTTCTTAATACATTTTATAAACTCTTTCCAATAGTTTTAGTATATTTTATTATTTTTCATTTGAGTATATATTTATTTAAAATGCAGCAGTAACAACATGATAATAAATTGTCATTTACAAATATGTACAAAGAAGCACATACTCTTTGATATGTTTTCTTTACATGTAATTTAAGTATAGCATTATTATTATTTGGTACCAGAGTCAGAGATGCTATTTAGATTCTTGAGCTTTGGCACATTTAGTAACATCAAAATGATTTTCTAGTCAGACAAAGAAAAGAACTTCAAAACTAGTTTATTGTCCAATACTTCAGAAGTAGTTCCTTTGCAGTAAGATCCATCTCCTTACATGAGAAATCATTAATAGGGAGAACTTAAACTTCCAGGTCTCATTCTTGATTATCACAGCAGAGCAGCAGATCATCAGGAATACCATAAGAGCTACCATTAGAGGTAACACCCAGGGACACAAACTCACCCTCTGGTATTTCAAACCAAATATCTCTGACAGTCAGAGATAGCTTTCATGGTAGACATTGCACTGGATAGTATTCAAGCTTTGATGACAGCAGCATCATGCTGCTGCAGGCATGATGAATTCTCCCTGAGCCAACTGTCATCTTTCAGAGCTTCATAAACACTAATTTCCTTTTCTTGCGATTTCTCCTTGGCATGGTTGACATATGGATACTGAATTGAGGAATTGTCCCTCTAGATAATGACATTCTTTACATTTGCAGCAGTCACACAAAGTTTAAGAGTGATTTGAGCTTCATCTCGGTTGTGATTCAAATGAATCAATCAACTGAAGTTCTCCTTGGGGATAGATGGAGCTGACATGAAGAAAATCAGGCAGTTGGTATTAACTGGATTTTCCATTATGATAAATTTAACTAACATCTTGGTATATTTCTTCAAGGCTGCATCTTGGCATTTGAAGATATTCACATGTGCTTTAAGTAAATCTTTCTTCTCCATGCCTTCCCTTCTTGGCACGGAGACCACAAGAATTGTCACATCCAAGTCTTTGAAGACCAGCTCTTCTTTGTCAGCTGCAATGACATCTTTCCAAAGGGAAAGAGCACAGTCTTGCAGTTTCATTAGGACACCATCCAGGACACTAATCATAGGGGTGATACACATCAGCAAAAGAATTGTAGGCTGGTTTTTATCAAAGACTCATCCATTTCCAATACTGTACAGCACTGAATATGCAATTTGATCAGCTGCTTCTTTCACAAGGACCCTGATTGGTTCAGACATAACTGGGAACATTGGGTACAAATTCAGCACCTGCAAAATGAGCCTCATTGATAGAGATGACTTGACTCCCTTTGTGGGAGGAAGTCAGGTCACTTCTACCATGGAATCAACTCCCATTTTTATGACATCACTGCCTAATGATTCTATTAAATAGATTTTGTCAATGTACAGAAAAATGTAATACAATGTGACTTTTTTCAATGGTAGTTATAACACGTTTTCTGACAATAGTTCTCCCTCCCTGCCTACCAAGTGTAAAAAAGGTATCATCAACATATGACTAAAGTAAAAAGAACAATAAAGTAAGAGATTCACATTTGCTAAAAAGCATTTCAGAATTAGGTTGCCTTTTCATGGACATATTATACAAAGCATCAAGTAGTCACAATTGAGTGGAAATTCTGAAGATGCTCAAACACCACAGAGGAGTGCCTACAATATATAGACCATGCATACTTTTATTTTGTCCAATTAAATTATTATTATTTTAACATTATAATGTACATTATTTAGAAAATCAAACAGTCCTACAGAATTATAATGAGAAAGAGCAGCCCCATGCCTCACTACTGCCTACACTGAAATGTCACTCCCTAGAAACAACCACAGTCCACTATTTAAGCATATTTTGTTATGTGCCCAAAACATATCCTTATACCCCTCTTCATTATTCACTTTTAGGACAAGAGGAGATAGTAACAGGTAGTGGATAAATTCTTACTTGTTTATTCCTTTTGTGTCTCTGTTTCCTTTTCTGTAAAATGGAGACAAGAATACAGCACAGGTTTATTTGAGGATTCAGTGATTTGACGCTTCTATAACACTTAGAAAAACACAATGTCACAATAATCATTGTTTAATCATTCTCAAGTTTTGTCATTTATTTACAGTTAATTAACATAATGTTTGAATTCTTATGGTACCCCTTTTCCCACTGTCTTAGTCCGTTTGTGCTACAGTAAGAAAATACCTAATACTGGATAATTAATAAAGAATACAAATATATTTCTTATAATTCTTGATGCCAGAAAGTCCAAGATTAAAGTGCCAGCAGTTTTGGTGTCTGGTGAGGCAGCTCTCTGCTTCCAAGATAATGCCTCTTTGCTGCATCATCCAGAGAGCATTCAAACTATGTCCTCACATGGTCAAGAGCAAAAGTAGCAAAAGTGCTAAGCAAATATTTGAAGCCTCTTTTTTAAGTGCATTAATCCCATTAACAAGGGCAGAGCCCATGTGACTTAATCATTTTCCAAAAGACCCCACATTGTAATACCATCACCTTGGAGTTTAAATTCCAACGTTTGAATTTTGGAGGGACAGTTGCATTCAAACCATAGTACTCATCTACACACACGCAAACATACTTATTCTCTCATATTTCCAATATAAATATATATTTGTTTGTATTTAAATTTGTACTAATTGTTTACAATATTTTTGCTACAATGAGACATGGAGAAAATTAGGGCTGGGTGTGGTGGCACACGCCTGTAATCCTAGCAGTTTGGGAGGCTGAGGCAGGCGGATCACTTGAGGTCAGGAGTTCGAGACCAGTCTGGCCAACATGGCAAAACCTTGTTTCTACAGAAAAATACAAAAGTTAGCCAGGCCTGATGGCACATTCCTGTAATCCCAGCTACTCAGAAGGCTGAGGCATGAAAATTACTTGAATCTGGGAGACGGTGGTCACAGTGAGCTGAGATTGTGCAACTGCACTCTAGCCTGGGTGACAGAGCGAGACTTTGTCTCAACAAAAAAGAAAGAAAGAAAGAAAAAGACAAAAAAGAAAAAAGAAAAGAAAGAAAAAATGTGGACAACATTTCTTTTTTGCTAATAATTCGTTTTTCCTAATAAAATGCATTTTTAGTTCATTTGCTTAGCGTTCTCTGAGCACTCTCCTCAGTAATGCCAATTGTCTGCCACACATCGTGTAAACATCATCTCAAAACAATCAAATACATCTCCTGTCTCTTCATGTTCATTTCTTCCCACAATAAATATCCCTTGAAGAAACTTCTGTCTTCCTACTCCAATTTGTAAGAGTTTCAGTAGGCCTACTGTTGTCCTAGGATTTCTTTTTTCACACATCTCGGGCTTCCTTTCACCTCTAATAATGGTCCCTAATTCCCTGTTGTTCTTTTCCTTGGCGTGTTCACAATTGTTAGAATGACACTGAATGTCTCAGTTCATTCCTTCTGCTATAAAAAATACCACAAACTGGGTAATTTATAAATAATAGAAATGTATTTATCACATTTCTGGAGCTGGGAAGTCTAAGATCAAGAGACCAGCAGATTTAATGTCTCTTAAGGACTTCCTCTGCAACTAATATTGTGCCTTCATTCTGCGTCTTCCAGAGGGGATACATAATGTGTCCTCTCATGGTGGAAGGGCAATAAAGGAATAGGCCACTCCCTTCAACCTCTTTTATAAAAGCACTAGTGTCACTCATAACAATGGATACCTTATTACTTAATCACTTCTCCTAAATCCCCACCTGTTAATATTATCACATTGGATATTAGGTCCCAATATATGAATTTTGTAGCAAAATATCTATTTAAATCATAGCATTCTATCCTGTCCCCCTAAATGTGTGTCTTTTTTATATTCAAAATACAGTCAATACATCCCACTAGTCTTCCAAAATTGACACTTTCTCTAGCACTAACTCAAAAGTCTAAAGTCCACAGCCTCGTATAAATATTATCTAAATCAGTTATGAAACTCAAAGGTGGCCGGGCGCGGTGGCTCAAGCCTGTAATCCCAGCACTTTGGGAGGCCGAGACGGGCGGATCACGAGGTCAGGAGATCGAGACCATCCTGGCTAACACAGTGAAACCCCGTCTCTACTAAAAATACAAAAAACTTAGCCGGGCGAGGTGGCAGGCGCCTGTAGTCCCAGCTACTCGGGAGGCTGAGGCAGGAGAATGGCGTTGAACCCGGGAGGCGGAGCTTGCAGTGAGCTGAGATCCGGCCACTGCACTCCAGCCTGGGTGACAGAGCGAGACTCCGTCTCAAAAAAAAAAAAAAAAAAAAAAAAAAA
The DNA here is from genome assembly GCF_003255815.1 of Theropithecus gelada. Classification (NCBI taxonomy): domain Eukaryota; kingdom Metazoa; phylum Chordata; class Mammalia; order Primates; family Cercopithecidae; genus Theropithecus; species Theropithecus gelada. Next base: position 1,667,657 of record NC_037689.1, read on the forward strand.
AAAGAAACTCAAAGGTGTATTTTATCCTGAGACAAATTGTCCTTCACTTGTGAGCCTGTGAAACAAAACAAGCTGTGGGCTTCCCAGATTACAAGATAGGAAAGACAGGATGAACATTCTCATTCCAAAAGGAAGAAATAGGAAAGGAGAAAGGGATAACAGCTCCCAAGTAAGTCCAAAATCCAACAGTGCAAAAAACATTAAATCTTAGGCTGGAGAAAAATCTTCTTAGACCCTATGTCTTGCCTTCTGGACATACTTGGGTAGGTATTAGTTGGGCCTCCAAGCCTTTAGGAAGCCCAAACATAATGGCTTTGCTGGGAGCAGCCCAACCAGCAGCTCCTAGGGGTTAGATTTGGGTGCCTACAACTTTCCCATGCTGTGGTAACTCCCATGCACATCGGTGACTCTATAGTTCCGGAGTTTCAGAAGCAACCCTGCCCCCATAACTCCACTAAGCACTGCCCCATTAGGGATTTTCTGCAGTGGTCATGATTCTCTGGCTCTGTTGGGCATTGCCCTAGAAGAGACCCTCTGTGATGGCATCACTCCCATAGTTCCACTAGAAATTGCCCTAGCAGGGAATATCTGTGGAAGTCCTGCCCTTGTGGAAGTTCTCTGCCTGAACCTTGAGAGTCTCTGATGCATTCTTTGAAATCTGGATGGAGGTAGCCTAGATGCCTCCAGAGTTCTTATGCTTCATGTGCCTGTAGGATTTCTATGTTACAGTTTTAATTTAGACATCCTTATTGTCTGAGAAACTTTAGTTTTTGCTCTTAAGACGTTAAACTTACTGAATGAAACCCACTCATATTATGGAGGGTAATCTGATTTATTGAAAGCCAATTGATTTTTAACGTTAATTACCTCTACAAAATACCTCCACAGCAACATCTAGAATACTGTTTGTGCCAGAAAAATGGGCTCCATATTCAAGCCAATTTAAGACATAAAATTACCTATCACTGTCTATGGCCACGCTACCCTGAACGTGTCTGACCTTGTCTAATCTCGGAAAATTACCCATCACACTTTCATACTAGCACTATGCAACCATATACTAGTCCTGTACTAGCCTCATACTGGTGTTTTAATGGGCAAAAAAGTAGCTGATCTGATGAATTCTGATCACTGTTGTATGCATCAACACCTAACAGGTTCTGAAATGTCTCTGTCCTTTAGCCTCTTGGGCTTGCCTATCTCCAGGCAGAGACAGGAAAACAAACAAACAAACAAAAAAAAACTACCAGTCTCTGCCCTTTTTATTCCATCCTTTTGGATAGAAGCTACATGGGTAATCCTATCAGCTGCAAACATCAGGACAGGCTCTATTATTTTCATGGAGCAAGAATTGCTAAGCTCCATGTTGTTTTGGTGTCTAAATTACTTGCTCATTAAAGCCTTACATTATAAAAAACTGATAATATTTTATCCCCATCTGAGTTAGACCAACAAACAGATTGTGTTTTGAAATGTGAGAATGTGAGATTTGGGAGGGACCATGGGTGGAATGATATTGTTTTGCCGTGTCCACACACAAATTTATCTTGAATTGTAGTTACCATAATCCCCACGTCGTGGGAGGAACCTGGTTGGAGGTAATTGAATCATGGGAGCAGTTACCCTCATGCTGTTCTTGTGACAGTGAGTGAGTTCTCATGGTCCTGATGTTTCTCTAAGGGGGTTTCTGCTCCCCCACTTTGCTCAGCACTTCTTTCTCCAGCTGCCATGTGAAAAAGAAAGTGTTTGTTTCCCCTTCTGTCATGAACGTAAGTTTCCTGAGGCCTCCCAATCCATGCTGAACTGAGAGTCAATCAAACCTCTTTCCTTTATAAATTACCCAGTCTTGGGTATGTCTTTATTACCAGTGTGAGAATGGACTAATACGGATATCGATTCAGCAATTATTTTAGTCTCTCTCTCTCTCACCCCCCCACACACACTCAGAGAGAACATGCACAAAGACACACACATAATGATATTTACTAGATGACATAATTAGAGCAAACAAGGAGTGCAATATATTTGTAGATATACAATCCATCATCTATTTTAAAACATAATTTTATATGTTTTTTAAAACTTTGACTATTACTAAAAAGTAAACCTTTTTTTTTCAGGCCACCGTATGTATTCAATTAATATGTAGGAGTTCTAGGAAGAAAGATAAAATGTTCCAACTTAAGTCCAACACATTAACCACATAAAAGTCCAACATTAACCGTAAAAATGAGCAGTACTGTATTTTAGTACATGTAGGATGCCACGATAATAATTAGACAATTTCTTATTTTATATGCCAAAACAGTGGCACCTAGACTTTGCTTGAAATAACCATAGTTGTGTGGTTGTGGACAAGATGGGCACATGGCTCAGAAAAATCTAGATGTCTTTTATACACATGATCATAAAATAACATTTAATTGGTATTTTATATGTATCTTTTTTGTTCAGCTTTATTAATGTATGATTGACATAAAGTACACATTTAGGGAGTACAATATGATGTTTTGATAGATGTATACATTGTACATATTTAGGGAGTACAGCGTACAATTTAGGGAGTACAATATATTGTACATATTTAGGGAGTACAAAATGATGTTTTGATAGTTGTATACATTGTGTTCTGAAATGATTACCACAATCATGCTAATTAACATAATCCTAATAATGCTAATTAACATAATCCATCACCTCACATGTGAGTGTGTGTGTCTGTGTGAATCTGTGTGTGTGTGTGTGTGTGGTAAAAACACCTGAAATCTACTCTCTTAGGAAATTTTAGGTATAAAATACAGTATTGTTAGCTATAGTCACTATGCTGTATATTAGGTCTCCAGGGCTTATTCATCTGATAACAGAAGAACCACTATCTATTATATTGTTTTTATTATTTTTTTGAGATGGAGTCTCACTCTGTTACCCAGGTTGGAGTGCAGTGGCACAATCTCAGCTCATTGCAACCTCTGCCTCCTGGGTTCAAACGATTCTCCTGCCTGAGCCTCCAGAGTAGCTGGTACTATAGGTGCGCTCCACCACGCCTGGCTAATTTTTGTATTTTTACTAAAGATGGGGTTTTGCCACATTGATCAGGCTGGTCTTTAACTCCTGACCTCAGGTGATACACCTGCCTCAGCCTCCCCAAGTGCTGGGATTACAAGGGTGAGCCACCGTGCCCTGTCTATTTTTTCCCAGCCACCGGTCATCAAGTAAAAATTAGACTAATATGTCATTCTGAGCTAGATTCTTTAGATTTCTCATATAAATGAGATCATAAAATATTTGTCTTTCTGTATCTGGCTTCTTTCAGTTATTCTAATGTACCCAAGGTTCATGCATATTGTTGCAAATGGCAGGATTTTCTTTTTTAATGTCTGAATAATACTTTATTTTATATATAGCTATATATGTATATGCATCATGGACACTTACATTGTTTTTATATTGTGATCATTGTGAATAATGTTGCAACAAACAAGAGAGTACAAATACCTCCTAAGATATTGACTTTGTTTACTTTGAATAGATACCCAGAAGTATGTTGCTAGATCTTATGGTAGGTCTATTTTTAATATTTTTAGTGTTTTGAGTAATCACCATGCTATTTCCCATAATGGTTGAACCAATTTACATTCCCCCAAGCACTGTATAAGAGTTCTCCTTCTTTTACCATTTTGACAACACTCTTTCCTTTTTGAGAATAGCTATTCTAACAGGTATGAGGTGATATCCCATTGTGGTTTTGACTTTCATATGCCTGATCATTAGTAATTTTGAGCACCTTTTCATATACCTGTCAGCCATTTGTATGCCTTTGGAAAAGCTTATTTATGTCCTTTGCACATTTTTAAATCAGGTTATTTTAATTCTGTTCTTTTTAGCCAATATGAGTTACATATGTATTGGATATTGCCCATTATCAGATATGGGCTTTACAAGTATTTTTCTCTAGTCTGTAAATTGCCTTTTCATTATGTTGAGTTTCTTTTGCTGTGCAGACACGTACTAGTTTGAAGTGGTCCCATTTGCTTATTTTATTCTTTTTTGTCTCTGCATTCAGTGTGAAATTTTTAAAAATCATTGCTGAGACCAACGACAAAGAGGTTTCCTCGTAAGTCTTTTTTCTACAAGTTTTATTGTTTCAAGTATATTTTTTAAGTTAACACATTTAAATTGATTTTTTATATAGTTTATAAAAACTGTTCAATTTCATTCATTTGCATGTGGCATCATGTTTCCCACCACCACTTATTACAGAAAATATCATTTACCCATTATATATTATCAATGGTCTTGTCAAAGAATAGCTTATCATATGTTTCCACACTCTGTTCTGATCTATTGGCCTATGTGCCTGTTTTTATACCAGTACTATACTGTTGTGATTTATAGTTTTGTAATATAGTTTGAAATTGAAAATTGTGATGCATCCAGATTCATTCTTTTTGAGCATGATTGGTTTACCTACATTTAAAAATCTTTTATTTTAATTTAGGTCTTACATAGCATATATGTTTATGGGTACATGGGATGTTTTGATACAAGCATGCGATACATAATTATCACATCATGTAAAATGAGGCACCTATCCTTCCAAGCATTTATCCTTTGTGTTAAGAACAATCCAATTATACTCTTTTAGTAATTTTTAAATGTACAATACAATTGTTATTAACTGTAGTCACCCTATTGAGTTGCTATTAAATATTAGGTCTTATACATTCTTTCCATTTTTTTCCTACTCATTAAGCATCCCCACCTCAAGCTACCCTCATATTACCCTTCCCAGCATCTGGTAACTATTCTTCTATACTCTTATCTCAATGGGTTTAGTTACTTTGATTGTTAGATCCCAGAAATAAATGAAAGCATGTAATGGTAATCCTTCACTGCCTGTCTTATTTCACTTAGCATAATGACCCAGTTCCATCCATGTTGTTGCAAATGACAGAATCTCATTTTTTATGGCTAAATAGTACTTCACTGTGTATATGTGCCACATTTTCTTTAGCCATTTATCTGTTGATGGACACTTAGGTTGCTCCAAATCTTTGCTATTGTAAACAGTGTTGCCAAAAACATAGGAGTGGACATACCTCTTCAATATACTGATTTTCATTGTTTTGGATATATACCCAGAGGTGGGATTGCTAGATCACAGGGTACCTCAATTTTTAGTGTTTTGAGGAAACCTCCAAACTGTTCTTTATAATGGTTGTACTAATATACATTCCCATTAACAGTGTATGAGGGTTTCTTTATCTCCACATCCTCACCAACATTTGTTATTGCATGAGTTTTGGATAAAAGCCATTTGAAATGTTTGACTTGTATTTCTCTGATTATAAATCATGTTGAGCATTTTTCACATGCCTATTTGCCATTTCTATGTCTTTTTTGAGAAATGCCTCTTCAAATATTTTTTTCATTTTTAAGCTGATTATTAATTTTTAAATACAGTGTTTGATATCCTCATATATTCTGATTATTAATCCCTTGACAGATGGGCAGTTTTCAAACATATTCTTTCATTCTGTGGGTTGTCTCTTCACTTTGCTGATTGTTTTCTTTTGCTGCACAGTAGCTTTTTAACTTGATATGATCACATTTGTCTAATTTTGTTTTGATTTCCTGTGCTTGTGGGGTATTGCTCGAAAAATTTTTGTCCAAACCAATGTCCTGGAGATTTTCCCCAATGTTTTATTGTAAGAATTTCATAGTTTAAGGTTTTAGATGTATGTCTTGAATCCATTTTGGTGTGATTTTTGTATATGGCAAAAGACAGGATTCCAGTTTTATTATTCTGGATGTATCATTTTCCTAGCACCATTTATTGAAAAGAGTGTCTTTTTTCTAGTGTATGTTATTGTCACCTTAGTTGAACATTAGTGCACTGTAGGTGTGTGGATTTGTTTCTGGGTTCTCTATTCTGTTTCATTGGTCTACGTGTCTGTTTTTATGCCAGTACCATGCTATTTTGATTTCTATTCCTCTGAAGTTAATTTGAAGTCGGGTAATATGATTCCTCTAGTTTTCTTTCTTTTGCTCAGGATAGTTTTGGCTATTCTGCATCTTGTATGGCTTTATATAAATTTTAGAATATTTAAAATATTTTTGTGAAGACTGTCATTGATATTTTGATAGGTATTGCATTCAATCTTTATATTGCTTTAGGCATTATAAGCATTTTAACAAGATCAATACTTCCAATCCATAAACAAAATATTTTTCCGTTTTTCCACTTCAATTTATTTTCTCAGTGTTTTATGATTTTTATTGTGCATGTCTTCCACTTATTTGGTTGAGTTAATTCCTAAGTATCTAACATTACTTGTGGCTATTGCAAATGGGATTGCCTTTTTACTTTTTCACATTGTTGACTGTTGGCACATAAAAATGCTACTAATTTTGTGTATTGATTTTGTATCCTGCAACTTTTTGGAATTTGGTTAATAGCTCTAATACTTTTTTTTTGTGAAGTCCTTAGATTTTTCCAAATACAATCTCATATCATCTACAAGCAAGGACACTTTGACTTCTTCCATTTCAATTTTGATGCCCTTTATTTTTCTTGTCTGATTGCTCTATCAAAGACTCCCAGTACTATGTTGAACAACACCGGTCAAGTGAGCATCCTTGTTGTGTTCCAGACCTTAGAGGAGAGGCTTTCAGTTTTCCCCCATTTAGTATGATACCAGTGTGAGTCTATCATATATGGCTTTTATTGTGTTGAAATATGTTCCTTCTGTACCCAGATTTTTGAGGGTTTTTTTCAGGAAGAGATGTTGGATTTTATCAAATGCTTTTTCAACATTAGTTGAAATGATTGTATCGTTTTCATTCTTCATTTTGTTGATGTGATATACCACATTGATTTATTTGTGTATGTTGAACCATCCTTGCATTCTAGGGATAAATCCCACTTGGTCATGATAAGTGATCTTTTTAATGTATTGTTGAATTTAGTTAGCTAATATTTTGTTGGGGATTTTTGCATTAATATTCATCAGCAATATTGGCCTTTAGTTTTCTTTTTTGGGATATTTCTTTGTCTAGATTTGGTGTCACGGTAATACTGGCCTTGTAGAATGAGTTTTGAAGTATTTTCTTCTCTATTTTTAGAGATAATTTGAGTAGGATCAATATTAATTCTTTTTTAAATGTTTGGTTGAAATCAACAGTGAAGCCATTGGGTTGCAGGCTTTTCTTTAGAGAGTTTTTTTTTATTATGGTTTTGATCTCGTTATTTGTTATTGGTCTCTTCAGGTTTTGGGTTTCTTCCTGGTTCAATTTTGGTAGTATTTTTGTATTAGGAATTTGTTCATTTCTTCTAGATTTTCCAATTTATTTACATATGGTTTCTCATAGTAGCTACTAATAATCCTTTGAATTTCTGCAGTACCAGTTGTAATGTCTCCTTTTTAATATCTGATTTTATTTATTTGGATCTTCTATCTTTTTTCTTAGTTTGCTTAAAGGTGTGTCAATTTTTTTTAACTTTTCTAAAAGCAACTTTTTGTTTTATTGATTTTTGTAGTACTTTATTCATTTCAATTTCATTTATTGCTGCTTTGACTTTTATTATGTCTTTTCTTCTACTAATTTTGTGTTTCATTTGCTATCGCTATTCTAGTTCTTTAAGCTGTATCATCAGGTTGTTTATTTGAAGAATTCTTATTATTTTCCAATGTAGGCACTTTTGGCTATAAACTTCCCTCTTAGTACTGCTTTTGTAGTATTCCCTAGGTTTTGGTATGTTGTGTTTCTATTATCATTTGTTTCCCACAATTTTACAATTTACTTCTTAATTGTTTTTATTGATTCACTGGTCATTTAAGACTATATTGTTTAATTTCCATGTATTTGCATAGTTTCCAAAATTCTTCTTGTTATTGATTTCTAGTTTTATTATATTGTGATCAGATAAGATGTTCATAATATTTCTTTTTTGAATGTTTAAAGATGTGTTTTGTGACCTAACATACGATCTATCCTCAAAAATAATCCATGTACTAAGGAACACTGTGTGTATTCTGCAGCCATTGAATGAAATGTTCTGTAAATATCTATTAGATCCATTTCTCCTCTAGTCCAGATTGAATATGATGATTCTTTGTTAATTTTCTGTCTGAAAGATCTGTCCAATGCTGAAAGCAGAGTGTTGAAGTCTCAGCTATTATTGTATTGGGGCCTATGTCTCTCCTTAGCTCGAATAACAGTTCTTTTACACATCTGGCTGTTCCAGTGTTGGGTGCATATATATTTAAATTTTTTATGTTCTTTTGCTTAGTTGACCCCTTTATCATTAGATAGTGACCTTCTTTGTGTGTTTTTATAGTCTTTGTCTTGAAATATGTTTTTTCTGATATAAGTATAGCTACTTCTTCTCTTTTATTTTGATTTTCATTGTAATGTAATATCCTTTCCCTTGCCTTTATTTTCAGTTCATGTGTGTCTTTATAGGTGAAGTGTGTTTCTTGTAGGCAACAGATCAATGCATCTTGTTTGTTTTTTTCATCCATCGAGTCACTTTATGTCATTTGATTGGTGAGTTTAGTGTATTTACATTTAATGTTATTTTTGATAAGTAAGGATTCACTCCTACCATTTTGTTATTTATTTTCTTGTTGTTTTGTCATCTCTTTCTTCTTTCCTTACTTCCTGTCTTCTTTTTTGGGGAAGTCATTTTCTCTGGTTATATGGCTTTATTTCTTGCTTTTTATTATTTTTGTGTCCTTTTGATGTTTTTTGATTTGAGGTTATCATGAGAATTGCAAATACTATCTTATAACCCATTATTTTAAGCTGATAACAATTTAACATTGTTTGCATAAACAAACAAGCTAAAAAAATGAATAAGGACTCTGTGCCTTAAATTTGTCTCCTAGTTTTAATTTATTATTGTTACTACTTATATGTTATATTCCCATCTTTGTTTTAAATGCTTGTTGTAGTTATTTTTTTTTATTGGTTCATCATTTAGTCTTTCTACTTAGAATAAGAGTAGTTTACACAACAGTTAGAGTACTATAATATTCTGTGTATTTCTGTGCACTTACTATTTCCAGTGAGTTTTGGAACTTCAGATTATTGCTTATTGTTCATCTTTTCTTTCTTACTGATGTACCTCCTTTAGCATTTCTTGTAGGTGATGTCTGGTGTTGATGAAATACCACAGCTTTTGTTTTCCTGAGAGAGTCTTTATCTTTCCTTCATGTGTGAAAGACATTTTTGCCAGATATACTACTACAGGGGAAAAGGATTTTTTATTTCAGAAGTTTAAGTATGTCATGTCATTCTCTCCTGACCTGTAAGGTTTCATCTGAAGAGTGTGCTGCCAGACATATTGGAGATCCATTTTATATTACTCGTTTCTTTTCTCTTGTTGCTTTCAGGAGCCTTCCTTTTCTTTGACCTTTTGGAGTTTAATTATTAAATGCCTTGAATTAGTCTTATTTGGGTTAAATCTGCTTGGCATTCTATATCCTTCTTGTACTTGGATATTGATATCTTTCTCTAAGTTTAGAATGTCACCTTTACTATTCCTGTGAATAAACTATCTACCTTAATCTCTTTCTCTACCTCCTCTTTAAGGCCAATAACTCTTAGTTTTGCTCTTTTGAGTTATTTTCTTAATCCAGTAGGCATGATTCATTGTTTTTTATTCTTTTTTCTTTTGTCTTCTCTTACTGTGTATTTTCAAATAAACTGTCTTCAAGTTCACTAATTCTTTATTCTGCTAGATTCTGCTATTAAAAGACTCTAATGTATTATTCAGTATGGAAATTGGATTTTTTCAGTTCCAGAATTTCTGCTTAATTCTTTTTAATTATTTCAATCTCTTTGTTAAATTTATCTGATAAAGTTCTGAAACTTTCCCTGTGTTATCTTGAAATTCTTTGAGTTTCCTCAACATAGTTATTTTGAATTATCTGTCTGAAAGGTCACATGTCTCTGCTTTTTCAGGATTTGTCTCTGGTGACTAATTTAGTTCATTAGGTGAGTTTCTGATTTCTTGTATGATTTTGATACTTGTAGATATTTTCTAGTTGCTGGGCATTAAATAGCTATCCATTTATTGCAGTTTTTGCCGTCTGGGTTTGCTTGTGCCTGTCCTTCCTGAGATGACTTTCCAGATATTTTAAAGGACTTAGGTGTTGTAATCTAAGTTGTGTCTGCTTTAGGGGGCAATTCAACCCCAGTAATGTTGTGGTTCTTGCAGTACCACTCTGATGGTCTTGGACAAGTCCAGATGAATTATTTATATTACCAGGCAGAGACTCTTGCCCTCTTTTTTTACTTTCTCCCAAATGGATAGAGTCTCTCTTTTTCTTCTGAGCCACCTGGAGCTGGGAGTGGTGTGACAGACACAGGCACCCTTGTGGCCACCACCAGTATTATGGATGGTTCAGACCTGAAGCCTGCACATCACAGGGTCTCACCCGAGGCCTGCTGAAACACTTTCTGGCTACTGCTTATGTTAGCTCAAAGTCCTGAGGCTCTACAATCACCAAGTGGCAAAATCAGCCAGGCCTGTGTCTTTCTGTTTAGTGTGACAGGCTTCCCCTTACCCTGGACATGTCCTGAGGTGCCATTCAGATGTCATGAATTAGTCAACAAACTTAGAAAGTTACCTGATGTTCTATTGTACTGTGGCTGAACTGGAACTCAAACCACAAGATAGTTCTTTCCAGTCTTCTCTCCCCTTTCCAAAGGCAGAGGAACCTCACTCCATGACCACTTCCACCACAGGCCCATGAGGCTACCACTGACTTTCCCTGAAGACCCAAGGTCTCTTCAGTCAGCTTGTAGTGAATGCTGCCCTGCCTGGGACCCACTCTACAAGACAATGGGCTCCCCTGTGGTGGTGCTGTATTCCCCTGTAGACAAGTTGGTACCTAAGGTGCAAGACAATGTCCCCTTGCTTTTTCCTCTATTTCTCTGAGGTGAGTGGAGTTTTGCTCCATAGCCACCATTGTTTGAAGTGTGTTGAGTTTCACCTAAAGCCTGCAAGTCTGTGGGTCTCACTCAAGGTTCTCAACAAGGTACCTGGGCATTGCTACTAGCCATTCAGGGACCAAGAGTTCTTCAGTTAGAAGTTAATAAATCCTGCCCGGACTGGATCTTTCTCTTCAGGGCAGCACGTTCCCTTCTGGTCAAACCTGTGACTAGAAATGTCAACCAGGATCTAGGTCTTGGAAAATTTCCTCATGTCTCTGACCAGTGACATATCCTACTGTTACTGTGTTGGTATTCAACTGTTACTGAGTTGGTATCCAAGATGAAAGACAACGTCATCCCCACTCTTCCCTCTCCTCTCCTCATATGGAGAGATGGGGTCCTTTTGGAGCCTTAAGCTGTGCACCCTGGAGTTAGGTGAGGAGTGATACCAGCACTCCCTTAGCTGCCATGTGTCCCCTTCAGTCCACTGTCTCAGGTCCCAGTTCAACACTGGGACTCACCTAGGATTTTCAGTCCTTGTGGCTTTAACTTCCTTTCAAGTTTATTTGTGGCTCCAGTGCATTTTAGCCTGTGGTGGTAAGACTTGCAGAAACTTAAGTTCAGATTTTTGGTATCACCAATTCCTCTCTGGCTAGGGATACTTTAAATGCTCCCTCCGTGGGCAGCCATAAGCTAATTTTGGTCCAGTTTTGTTTTCTGTTATATTAGGGCAGAAATGAGTTCAATGCCTCACAAATACTGTGATCTCTTCTCTGCACACAGAAACGCTCTATGCACCCCCTCACTGCTGCTGGGGGATGGCAGAAGTGTTGCATTGGCCATTCAACGGTGTTTTTTCTATCTCATTACTGTTTCTTTCAGTGATATGAAGTGAAAACCAGGTACTGTGAGTACTCACCTGAGTTCTGGTTCTTTGTGTAGATAGTGGTTAAATTGGTGTCCTTGAGAGGGGAAAATTAGTGGAGCCTTCTATTATGCCATCTTGCACCACTCTGCAGCTGGCTTTCTTAGTTATTTGTGGTTTCATATGAATTCTAAGATTTTTTTTTTCTGTGACAAATGGCATTGAAATTTTGAAAGGTGTTGCATTCAATCTGGAGATGGCTTTGGCTAGTATGGACATTTAACACAATATTAATTTTTCTTATACATGAACACAGGTATATTTCTATTTATTTGTATCTACTACAATTTTTTCAACCAATGTTTTGTAGCTTGCGGTGTATGGATCTTTCGCCTCCTTGGTTAACTTTAGGTTAAGCATTTAGGTTCTGTTATGCTGTTCTAAATTAGATCATTTTAAGGAAACATGCTATCATTTGTCTTTTGATTATTTTTTATTTGTATAAATTTAAATTATACAAGTGCAGCTTGTTACATGTATATATTGTATAGAGGCAAAGTATTTTAGTGTAACAATCACTTGAATAATGTACATTGTATCTCTCTCACTCTTCCGCTCCTACAATATCTATGATTCACACTTTGTTTCCATGTATACACATTATTTTGCTGTCATTTATAGTGAAAAAGTGGAATTTGACTTTCTATGTCTGAATTGTTTCACTTAAGATAATGGCCTCCACGTCAATCCATGTTGTTGCAAAAGAAATGATTTAAATTTTTATGGCTGAATAGTATTTCATTATTTGTATATGTAATATTTTCTTTATCCATTCATTCATTGACACACTTAGGTTGATTCAGTATCTTTGCTATTGTTAATGTGCCGCAATAAACATATGAGTGCAGGTGTCTGTTTATATAATTGTTTTTTGTTTGTTTGTTTGTTTTTTGTTTATTTTAAGGGTGTGGATATCCAGTAGTGGAATTGTTGACTCAAATGATAATTCTATTTTTAGACCTTTGAGAAATCTCTATGCTGTTTTACATAAAGGCTGTACTAATTTGCATTTGCATCAACATTAAATATGCATTCCTTGTTCTCTGCATGCTTGCCAACATCTGTTATTTATTCAATGTTAATAATAACTATTCTGACTAAGGTGAGATGATATCTCATTGTGATTTTAATGTGAATTTATCTAATAATTAGTGAAGTTAAGCAGTTTTTATATGCCTTTAATCTTTATTATTATACTTTAAGTTCTCGTGTACATGTGCACAATGTGCAGGTTTGTTACATAGGTATACATGTGTCATGTTGGTTTGCTGCACCCATCAACTCATCATTTACATTAAGTAATTCTCCTAACGCTATCCCTTCTCCAGGCCTCCATCCCCCAACAGGCCCTGGTGTGTGATGTTCTCCTCCCTGTGTACATGTGTTCTCATGTTCAATTCCCACTTATGAGTGAGAACATGTGGTGTTTGGTTCTCTCTTCTTGTGTTACATTGCTGAGAATGATGGTTTCCAGTTTCATCCATGTCTCTACAAAGGATAAGAGCTCATCATTTATATGGCTGCATAGTATTCCATGGTGTGTATGTGCTACATTTTCTTAATTGAGTTTATCATTGATGGACATTTGGGTTGGTTCCAAGAGTTTGCTATTGTGAACAGGGCTGCAATAAACATACGTGTGCATGTGTCTATGTGTCTTTATAGTAGAATAATTTATAACCCTTGGTTATATACCCAGTAATGGGATTGCTGGGTCAAATGGTATTTCTAGTTCTGGATCCTTGAGGAATCACCACACTGTCTTCCACAATGTTTGAATTAATTTCCACTCCCACCAACAGTGTAAAAGCATTCCTATTTCTCCACATGCTCTCCAGCATCTGTTGTTTTCTGACTTTTTAATGATCACCATTCTAACTGGTATGAGATAGTATCTCATTGTGGTTTTGATTTGCATTTCTCTAATGACCAGTGATGATGAGCATTTTTTCATAAGTTTGTTGGCTGCATAAATGTCTTCTTTTCAGAAGTGTCTGTTCATATCCTTCACCCATTTTGTGATGGGCTTTTTTCTTTTGTGAATTTGTTTAAGTTCTTTGTAGATTCTGGATATTATCCCTTTGTCAGATGGATAGATTGCAAAAATTTTCTCCAATCTATAAGTTGCCTGTTCCTTCTGCTGATAGTTTCTTTTGCTGTGCAGAAGGTCTTTAGTTTAATTAGATCCCATTTGTCTATTTTGGCTTTTGTTGCAATTGCTTTTGTTGTTTTAGTCATGAAGTCTTTGCCCATGCCTATGTCCTGAATGGTATTGCCTAGGATTTCTTCTGGGGTTTCTCTGATTTTAGATCTTACATTTAAGTCTTTCATCCATCTTGAGTTCATTTTTTTATAAGGTGTAAGGAAGGAATCCAGTTTCAGCTTTCTGCATATGGCTAGCCCATTTTTCCAGAACAATTTATTAAATAGGGAATCCTTTCCCCATTGCTTGTTTTTGTCAGGTTTGTCTAAGATCAGATAGTTGTAGATGTGTGGTGTTATTTCTGAGGCCTTTGTTCTGTTCCATTGGTCTTTGTATCTGTTTTTGTACTGGTACCATGCTGTTTTGGTTACTGTAGCCTTTTAGTATAGTTTGAAGTCAGATAGTGTGATGCCTCCAGCTTTGTTCTTTTGACTTAGGATTGTCTTGGCTATGCGGGCTCTTTTTTGGTTCCATATGAACTTTAAAGTAGTTTTTTCCAGTTCTGACAAGAAAGTCAATGGTAGCTTGATGGGGATGGCATTGAATCTACAAATTACATTGGACAGTATGGCCATTTTCATGATATTGATTCTTCCTATCCCATGAGCATTCTTCCATTTGTTTGTGAACTCTTTTATTTCCTTGAGCAGTGGTTTGTAGTTCTCCTTGAAAAGGCCCTTCACATCCCTTATAAGTTGCATTCCTAGGTATTTTATTCCATTTGTAACAATTGTGAATGGGAATTCATTCATGGTTTGGTTCTCTGTCTGTTATTAGTGTTTAGGAATGCCTGTGACTTTTGTACATTGATTTGGTATCCTGAGAAGTTGCTAAATTTCTTTATCAGTTTAAGGAGATTTTGGGCTGAGACAATGGGGTTTTCTATACATACTATCATGCCACCTGCAAACAGAGACAATGTGACTTCCTCTTTTCATAATTGAATACCCTTTATTTACTTCTCTTGCCTGTTTGCCCTGGCCAGAACTTCCAATACTATGTTGAATAAGAGTGGTGAGTGAGGACATCCTTGTCTTGTGCCCGTTTTCAAAGGGAATGCTTCCAGTTTTTGCCCATTTAGCATGATATTGTCTATGGGTTTGTCATAAATAACTCATTATTTTGAGATATGCTCCATCAATACTTAGTTTATTGAGAGTTTGTGGTATGAAGAGCTGTTAAATTTTGTTGAAGGCCTTTTCTGCATCTATTGAGGTAATCATGTGGTTTTTTTCATTGGTTCTGCTTATGTGATGGATTACATTTATTGATTTGCATATATTGAACCAGCCTTGCATCCCAGGGATGAAGCCAAATTGATTGTGGTTGATAAGCTTTTTGAAGTGCTGCTGGATTTGGTTTGCCAGTATTTTATTGAGGATTTTTGTGTCAATGTTCATCAGGGATATTGGCCTAAAATTCTATTTTTTTGGTTGTGTCTCTACCAGGTTTTGGTGTCAGGATGATGCAGGCCTCATAAAATGAATTAGGGCGGAGTCTTTCTTTTTCTGTTGATTGGAATCGTTTCAGAAGGAATGGTACCAGCTCCTCGTTGTACCTCTTGTAGAATTTGGCTACCAATCCATCTGGACATGGACTATTTTTGGTTTGTAGGCTATTAATTATCACCTCAATTTCAGAACCTGTTACTGGTCAATTCAGAGATCCAAATTCTTCCTGGATTAGTCTCGGGAGGGTGTATGTGTCCAGGAATTGATCCATTTCTTCTAGATATTCTAGTTTATTTGTGTAGAGGTGTTTATAGTATTTTCTGATGGCAGTTTGTATTTCTGTGGGATCGGTGGTGATATCCCCTTTATCATTTTTTATTGTGTCTATTTGACTCTTCTCTCTTTTCTTCTTTATTAGTCTTGCTAGTGGTCTATCAATTTTGTTGATCTTTTCAAAAAACCAGCTCCCAGATTCATTGATTTTTTTGAAGGGTTTTTTGTGTCTCTATCTCCTTCAATTATGCTCTGATTTTAGTTATTTCTTGTCTTCTCCTAGCTTTTGAATTTGTTTGCTCTTGCTTCTCTAGTTCTTTTAATTGTGATGTTAGGGTGTCAATTTTACATCTTTCCTGCTTTCTCTTGTGGACATTTAGTGCTATAAATTTTCCTCTACACACTGCTTTAAATGTGTCCCAGAGATTCTGGTACGTTGTGTCTGTATTCTCATTGATTTCAAAGAACATCTTTATTTCTGCCTGAATTTCGTTATTTACCAAGTTGTCATTTAGGAGCAGATTGTTCAGTTTCCATGTATTTGTGCAGTTTTGAGTGAGTTTCTTAACCCTGAGTTCTAATTTGATTACACTGTGGTCTGAAAGACAGTTTGCTGTGATTTCTGTTCTTTTACATTTGCTGAGGAATGTTTTACTTCCAATCATGTGGTCAATTTTAGAATAAGTGCAATGTGATGTTGAGAAGAATGTATATTCTGTTGATTTAGGGTGGACGGTTTTGTTTATGTCTTTTAAGTACGCTAGGTCCAGAGCTGAATTCAAGTCCCGGATATCCTTGGTAATTTTCTGTCTCATTGATCTTTCTAATATTGACAGTGGGGTGTTAAAGTCTCCCACTATTATTGTGTATGAGTCTATGTCTCTTTGTAGGTCCCCAAGAGCTTGCTTTATGAATCTGGGTGCTCCTGTATTGGATACATATATATTTAGGATAATTAGCTCTTCATGTTGCATTAATTCCATTACCATTATGTAATGCCCTTTTTTGTTCCTTTTGAACTTTGTTGGTTTGAAGTCTGTTTTATTAGAGACTAGGATTGCAACTCCTGTTTTTTTTCTGCTTTCTGTTTTCCTGGTAGATTTTTCTCCATCTCTTTATTTTGAGCCTATGTGTGTCTTTCCAAGTGAGATGGGTCTCCTGAAAACAGCACACTCACGGGTCTTGACTCTTTATCCAATTTGCCAGTCTGTGTCTTTTAATTGGTGCATTTAGCCCATTTATATTTAGGGTTAATATTGTTATGTGTGAATTCGATCCTGTCATTATGATGCTAGCTGGTTATTTTGCCCATTAGTTGGTGCAGCTTCTTCATAGCATCAGTGGTCTTTACAATTTGGGATGTTTTTGCAGTGGCTGCTACTGGTTTTTCCTTTAGATGTTAGGGGCTTCTTTCATGAGCTCTTGTAAGGCAAGCCTGATGGCAACAAAATCTCTCAGCATTTGCTTGTTCGTACAGGATTTTATTTCTCCTTTGCTTATGAAGCTTAGTTTGGCTTGATATGAAATTCTGGATTGAAAATTATTTTCTTTAAGAAAGTTGAATATTGGCCCTCACTCTCTTCTAGTTTGTAGAGTTTCTGTCAAGAGATCCACTGTTAGTCTGATAGGTTTCCCTTTGTAGGTAACCCTACCTTTCTCTCGGGCTGCCCTTAACATCTTTTCTTTCATTTCAACCTTGGTGAATCTGATGATTATGTGTCTTGGGGTTGCTCTTCTTGAGGAATATCTTTGTGGTGTTCTCTGTATTTCCTGAATCTGAATGTTGGCCTGCCTTCTAGGCTGAGGAAGTTCTCCTAGATAATATTCTGAAGAGTGTTTTCCAACTTGGGTTCATTCTCCCCATCACTTTCAAGTACACCAGTTAAACATAGAGTTGTTCTTTTCACATAGTCTCATATTTCTTGGAGGCTTTGTTCATTTTTTTTTTCACTCTTTTTTTCTCTAAACTTGTCTTCTTGTTTTATTTCATAAAGTTGATCTTCAATCACTGATATCCTTTTTTTCTGCTTGATCGATTCAGCTATTGAGGCTTACTTATACTTCATAAAGTTCTTGTGCTGCATTTTTCAGGTCCGTTAGGTCATTTATGTTCTTCTCTACACTGATTATTCTAGTTAGCAATTCATCCTACCTTTTTTCAAGGTTCTTAGCTTCCTTGCATTGGGTTTGAACATGCTCCTTTAGCTCAGAGGAGTTTATTATTATTACCCACCTTCTGAAACCTACTTCTGTCAATTCATCCAACTCATTCTCTGTTCAGTTTTGTTCCCTTGCTGGTGAGGAGTTGTGATCATTTGGAGGAGAAGAGGTGTTCTGTGTTTTGGAATTTTCAGCCTTTCTGAGCTGTTTTCTCCCCATCTTTGTGGTTTTTATCTACTTTTGTTATTTGATGTTGGTGACCTATGGATGGGATTTTGGTGTGGATGTCCTTTTTGTTGATGTTGATGCTGTTGCTTTCTGTTTGTTAGTTTCCTTTCTAACATTCAAGACCCTCAGCTGCAGGTCTGTTGGAGTTTGTTGGAGTTTGTTGGAGCTCCATTCCAGATCCTTTTTGCCTGGGTATCACCAGCAGAGGCTGCAGAATAGCAAAGATTGCTGCCTGACCCTTCCTCTGGAGGCTTCATCCCAGAGGGGCACCTGCCAGATGCCAGCCAGAGTTCTCCTGTATGAGGTATCTGTTGGCCCCTACTGGGAGGTTTCTCCCAGTCAGGCTACATGGGGGTCAGGGACCCATTTGAGGAAGCAGTCTGTCAGTTATCAGAGATCGAATGCTATGCTGGGAGAACCACTGCTCTCTTCAGAGTTGTCAGGTAGGGATGTTTAAGTCTACTGAAGCTATGCCCACAACTGCCCCTTCCCCCAAGTGTTCTGTCCTAGGCACATTTGGGTTTTAGCTATAAATCCCAGACTGGGGCTGCTGTCTTTTGTTCAGAGATGCCCTGCCCACAGAGGTGGAATCTAGAGAGGCAGTTGGCCTTGCTGAGCTGTGGTGGGCTCCGCCCAGTTTGAACTTCCCAGTGGGTTTGTTTTCACTGCGAGCATAAAACCTCCTACTCAAGCCTAAGCAATGGCAGACGCCTCTCCTGCTGCCAAGCTCCAGCGTCCCAGGTCAATCTCAGACTGCTGCACTAGCAGCAAGAATTTCAAGCCAATGATCTTATCTTGCTGGGCTCTGTGGATGTGGGATCCACCGAGCCAGGCACTGGAGGGAATCTCCTGGTCTGCTGGTTGCGAAGACTGTGGGAAAAGTGCAGTATCTGGGCAGAAGTGTACCGTTCCTCCTATTACAGTCTCCCATGGCTTCCCTTGACTAGGAAATGGAAATCCCCTGACCCCTTGCACTTCCTGGGTGAGAAGATGCCCCGCCCTGCTTTGGCTCACCCTCCATGGGCTGCACTCGCTGTTCTACCAGTCCCAATGAGATGAACCAGGTATCTGCATTAGAAATGCATAAATCACCCATCTTCTGCATTGATCTCACTGGGAGCTGCAGACTGGAGCTGTTCCTATTCAGTCATCTTGCCAGAAATATCCGCTTTTTATCATTTTTATGTCTTATTTTTAAAAAATGCCTATTCATCTTCTTTCCCCACTTCCTAATGGAGTTATGTTCTTGATTTATTTTTTAAATAGGATACTGATTTTTGTATGTTAATATGGTATCCCACAACTCTACTACAGTTGTTTGTTAGTAGCAACATATTTTTGGTATAGCCTTTAGGTTTTTTCTATATAGAAGATCATGTTGTTTGCAAACAGAGACAATTTTCTTTTCTTTCTTTTTTCCAATTTGGATACTTTTGCTTCATTTGCCACATTGCACTAGCTGGGACTTCAAGTATTTTGTTTAACAGAAGTGGGGAGAGTGGGCATCCTTGTCTTTTTCTGGATTTTAGAAGAAAAGCTTTCCATTTTTCATCATTGAATATGATGTGTTGCATTAGTTCGTTCTCATGTTGCTATAAAGACCTACCTGAGGTGGGGTAATTTATGGAGAAAAGAGGTTTAATTAACTCACAGCTCCACAACCTGTATAGGAGGCATAGCTGGGAGACCTCAGGAAGCTACAATCATGGCAGAAGGCAAAGGGGAAGTAAGCACATCATAACATGGCAGAGCAGGAAAGAAAGCACAAAGAGGAAGTGTTACACACTTTTTTACAACCAGATCTCATGAGAACTCACTCACTATCATGAGAACAGCAAGAGAAAAATCTGCTCCCATGATCTGATCACCTCCCACCAGGACCCTTCCCAAACATTGGGAATTACAATTTTGACATGAGATTTGGTTGGGGAAACAGAGCCAAACCATATTATTTGTCATATATAATACATATTAATGTTGGTTATATTTCTTCTATACCCAATTAATTAAGAGTTTTTATCATTCAAATATATTGAGTTCTACATAATGCTTTTTGTGCATCGAGATGCTCATATAATTTATTCTTTATTCTATTAATGTGGTATATCACATTTATTGATTTGTGTGTGTTGAACGTTCTCTATATCCCAGTGATATATCCCACTTGATCATGATGTATGATCCCTTTAATGTACTCTTGATTTTGGTTTGTGAATATTTGCTGAAAATTTTTACACCTACAATCATCAGTGATATTAGCCTAAAAAATCATTGCCTCATAGTATCCTTATATGCCTTTGGTATGAGTGTAATGCTGGCCCCAGAAAACATGTTTGGAAGTGTTTCCCTCTTCAATTTTGTTAAAGACATTGAAAAGGATCATCACGAATGTTTCTCTGAATGTTTTGAAGAATGCAAATGTGAAGCCATATGGTTCTGGGGTTCCCTTTCTTGGGAGTTTTTTTTTAATAACTAATTCAATCTTTTCACCAATTATTGGTCTTTTAAAATTTTCTATTTTTTAATGATTCAATCTTGGTAGGCTATATGGTTCTAGGAATTTACCCATTTTTTCTAAGTTAACCAATTTTGTGGTGTATAATTATAATTTTCTCAAGTAACCTTTGACAAGGGCACCAAAAATATACGATAGGAAAAGAAGAATATCTTCAGTAAGTGCTGTTGGGGAAACTATGTATAAAAAATTAATTGAACCTTTATTTTATACCATATGCAAATATTAACTTGAAATATGTTAAAAACTTAAATGTAAGGGCTAAAACCATAAACTCCTAGAAGACAGCATATGGAAAAAACTCCTCAGCATTGATTTTGGCAGTGGCTTTTTATATGACACCAGAAGCACAGGCCATCAAAACAAAAATAAACAAAGTGGGACTCCATCAAAGTAAGAAGCCTTTGTATAGTGACATAAGCTACTAACAAAATAAAAAGGCAACCTACAGATTGGGAGAAAGTAAGTGGAAATCATCTATCTAATAAGGGTTTAATATCCAAAATATGTAAAGTTTAATATCCAAAATATGTAATATCCAAAATGTGTAAAAAGAACTTATACAAAGCAATAGCAAACACATAGGCACAGAAACACACACACACACACACACACACAATCTAATTACAATAAACAAAGAAATTGGATGGAATTTTTCCCAAGCAATACAGAAAAATGACCAACAGTTATATGCAAAGGTGTTCAGCATTACTAGTTGAAAAAGAAAAGGAGCAATGGAGCCAGATTGCAGAAAAGGAGATTCTTACACTTGTTCTCTCTCAGATACATCAATTCAAACCACTCCACATATATAAAAATACCTTCACAAGGGCTAAGAAAACCAGGTGAGACATCACTGTATCTGGGTGTAGCAAGGAAATAAGAAAAAATCTAGTAAAGATAGTAAGAAATACAGTTTTACTTAATCTACTTTACCTTTCTCCCATCCCCAAGCAGCACAGCATGGAGAGAGATACCCTCTGTTTGGGGAAAAAAGAGTTAAGTGATCCCTGGTCTTTGCTATGATTCAAACAACAGACCTGCCACAGTAAAACACAGGATTGGCTAGGCTGCCACGGCCTCTGACTCCAGACTTGTACCTGTTGTCTGAGCCTCCAAGCCCACACTCATCACAGGATGGTTCCTGAAACCCTGGGAAACTCAGTCTCCATGCTAACCCCAGTGCCAGGCCAACCTCAGCATCCCCAGCTCAATACTAATTCCAGTGCCAGGGCAGCCTCAATGGCTCCAGATGTCAGGCCCATCCCAGGACAAAGCTGGTCTTGGCAGCTCCAGGCTTTGAGCCTACCTAAGTGCAAGTTGCACCCTGGCACCACTGAGCTTCAGATTTTCTTCACCATCATGACAGCCCTAGCAGCCCCAGGCTTCAGGATTACCCAAGCAACACCAATCTTCAGGACCACCACAATGCCAATCTAGCCCCAGCAACACTGAACTTCAAGTCCTCCCCACCATTAGGCCATCCCCCAAAGCCCTAGGCTTTAGAGACACCCTAGCAATCCCAGACTTCAGAGTCACCTCTGTTCCAGGGCAGTCCAAACCCCCAGGTTTCAGGCCCACCCTAACATGAGTCCAACCACAGCAGCACAGGGCTCTGAGCCTTCTCCACTATCAGACTGTCCCCAGTAACCCCAGACTCCAGACACCAAGAAGTAGGCTGAATCCAGTATCAAGCCAAGCCCCACAGACTATTGTATCTAGGCACATACCAGAACAAGGCTGGCCCTAGAAGCCTCAGGCTCCAAAGCACTCTCAGCAAAATGTCAGCCTACACAACCCTAGTCATCAGACTGACACTTATGGGCCCAGCCTCCAGGCAAGGCCCTGTACATACATGCTCAAGACTTGCCTAGCACCAGGCCAGTCCCTGCATGCCCAAGGTTCTAGACCAGCACACAACTAGATTGGCACACATAGCCCCAGGCCTCAGACTCATCCCAATGCCAGGTCAGCACACAGGCTTTAGGCCTGACCAGTGTGAAGCCAATCCCTATGGTCTTAACCTCCAGGCTGGCTCCTGCAATCCTATGCTTCAACAGACACAGGATCTAAGCTAGTCACAGTATATGTTGTACTGGGTAATCCCCATGATCCCAGGCTCCAAGACTGATCACAAGGCTGCAAGATTTAGGCCAGTCTTTTAGATTTAGCCTCCAACACAATACCTGAGCACCCTGCCTTCAGACCAGCCCTAGTGGGCTTATAAGAAAAAATGTATGAATTCCTGTAAGCATAACACCTATCAAGAGTGAATCAGAAAAAAAAAGAAAGAGAGAAGTATAATCAGACCAATGAATAAAAAAATAAGAAAGTCTCCCATAAACTTAAGTGCAGAATCAGGTGACTTCTTGGCTTAATTTGATTAAACATTCCAGGAAGCAATACAAATCAACTTTCAACACCTTCCAAAGTTGAAGAAAAAAGCAACATTAAAAAAAATTATTTTATAAAGCCAGCACTAATACCAAAGCCAAAAAGTTACACTGCAAAAAAAGATAATAACAGGCCAATATCCCTGATAAACATAAATGCAAAAATCCTCAATAAAATACTGGAAAATTAAATTAAATGTACCATTAAAAGAAGCACAAACTATGACCAAGTGGGATTTGTTCTGGGGATGCAAGAATGTGTCAACATATGCAAATTAATAATTGTGATAAATCACATTAATATAATGAATGAGAAAAAACATAATTATCCCAGTAGATGATATAGCATTTGACAAATTTAACACCCTTCTGTGCTAAAAATTCTCAATAAATAAAGTACAAAATAAGTGCACCTCAGCACAATAAACACTATGGCATGTCCACAACTAACATTACACTCAACAATGAAAACATGAAAGCTCATTCTCTAAGATCAGCAAGAAGACAATGATACCTATTCTCTCCACCTTCATTTATCATAGTACAAGAATTCCTACACAAAGTGGATAGGCAAATAATAACAACAATAATAAATAAAAGACGTCCAAATAGGAAATAAAAAATTAAAATTGTTTATGTTTGAAGATGAGATGATATAGAAAATCCTACAAACTACATCAAAAAACTATTGCACCTAATAAACGAATTCATTAAAACTTCAGGATACAAAATTAACTTTGTAGGTTAGTAGCATTTCTATACACTAACAACACTCCATTTACAACAGTGTCAAAAAGAGTAAAATATTCAGGGATAAATTTAACCAAGGATGTGAATAATCTATACATTGAAAACTACAAAATATTAATAATCTGCTCAGTTCTGAATTTTAAAAAAGAAAAA
Source organism: Theropithecus gelada (assembly GCF_003255815.1). Classification (NCBI taxonomy): domain Eukaryota; kingdom Metazoa; phylum Chordata; class Mammalia; order Primates; family Cercopithecidae; genus Theropithecus; species Theropithecus gelada. The sequence goes on from NC_037689.1 coordinate 1,691,652, forward strand.
TGTTAATAAAACAAATAGGGGAATATTCAAAGAAATTGAAATATATCTTCCATATATGGATTAGAAAATTTAATATGATTTAAATGCTCAAGAATAGTCTCTATCAATATTCTAATAGTTTTCACAGAAATAGAAAACAAATTATAAAATTTGCCTGAAACCATAAAGGACTCTGAATAGCCAGAGCAATCTTTAACAAAAATTACAAAACTGGAGGCCTTGCAGTTCCTGATTTCAAAATACAAACCAAATCTATAATAATCAGAACAATACAGTACTGGTATAAAAATAGACTTGTCAACGAATTGAACAGAATAGAAATCCAGAAATAAACTCATGCATTTATGATGAGCTGATTCTTCACAAGGAAGAATAGAGAAGAATGAAATAGGACCATTATCTCACACAATACACAAAAATCAACTCAAAGTGGATAAAATATTTAAACATAAGACACGAAACTGTAGAACTTCTAGAAGAAAACAGAGGGGAAATGTTCCATAACATTGGTCTGGACAAATTTTTTTTTTTTTATATTATCCCAAAGGCACAAGCAAAAAATAGAAGAATGGGATTGCCTCGAGCTAAAAAGCTCTACATAGTAAAGGAAACAATTAACAAAGTGAGGACATAACCCATGGTTTGGGAGAAAATATTTGCAAATCACATATCTGAAAAGAGGTTAATATCCAAAATATATATATAAAAACTAAAACAACTCAATAGCAAGGAAACAAATAACCCAGTTTTATGGTAGTCATTTTAATAATATGAGGTAATATCTCATAGTGGCTTTAATTTGCACTTCTTTATTAGTGATGATGATTATTAGTGATGTTTTAAATATACCTGTTGGCCAATTGTATATCTTCTTTTGAGAAATATCTGTTTGAGTTATTTGCCCATTTTCAAAACCAGACGTGTCCATTACTATTGGAACTTTGGTTCCAATTAAAGGGATCACATGGTCATCCTGGTCTGCTTGGTGTTCTGTAACATTCTTGTACTTAAATGTTGATAACTTTCTAGTTCTAGATCCTTGAGGAATCGCCATACTGTTTTCCATAATGGTTGAACTAGTTTACAATCCCACCAACAGTGTAAAAGGGTTCCTATTTCTCCACATCCTCTCCAGCACCTGTTGTTTCCTGATTTTTAATGATCGCCATTCTAACTGGTGTGAGATGGTATCTCATTGTGGTTTTGATTTGCATTTCTCTGATGGCCAGTGATGATGAGCATTTTTTCATGTGTCTGTTGGCTGTATGAATGTCTTCTTTTGACCCAGCCATCCCATTACTGGGTATATACCCAAAGGATTATAAATCATGCTGCTATAAAGACACATGCACACGTATGTTTATTGCGGCACTATTCACAATAGCAAAGACTTGGAATCAACCCAAATGTCCATCAGTGACAGACTGGATTAAGAAAATGTGGCACATATACACCATGGAATACTATGCAGCCATAAAGAAGGATGAGTTTGCGTCCTTTGTAGGGACATGGATGCAGCTGGAAACCATCATTCTTAGCAAACTATCACAAGAACAGAAAACCGAACACCGCATGTTCTCACTCATAGGTGGGAACTGAACAATGAGATCACTTGGACTCGGGAAGGGGAACATCACACACTAGGGCCTATCATGGGGAGGAGGGAGGGGGGAGGGATTGCATTGGGGGTTATACCTGATGTAAATGACGAGTTGATGGGTGCTGAGGAGTTGATGGTTGCAGCACACCAACATGGCCCAAGTATACATATGTAACAAACCTGCACGTTATGCACATGTACCCTAGAACTCAAAGTATAATAATAATTTTAAAAAAATGTTGATAACTTTCTCTGAATTTGGGAAGTTCTCTAATACCATCCCTTTGAATAAACTTTCTACCCCTAACTCTTACTTGTCTCCTCTTCAAGGTCAGCAACTCTTAGATTTAACCTTTTGAGGTTTGTTTTCTATTACATACCTTGTGGCCATACACTTTTTCTTTTGTCTCCTCTGACTATGTGTTTTCAAATAACCTGCCTTCAAGCTCACTAATTCTTTCTTCTGTTTTATCAATTCTGCTACTAAGAGACACTGATTTATTCTTTAGCATGTCAGTTGCATTTTCTACTCTAGAATTTCTGCTTGATTTTTTAAATTACTTCAATCTCTTTTTAAAATTTATCTGATAAAATTCTGAATTTCTTTTCTGTGTTTATCCTGATTTCTTTGAGTTTCCTCAACACAGGTATTTTGAATTCTCTGTCTGAAAAGTCACATATCTCTGTTCCTCCAGGACTGATCTCTGGTGCCTTATTTCATTTGGTGAGGTCATGTTTTCCTGGATGATGTTGATGTTTGCAGATATTTCCTGGTGTCTGAACATTGAAGAATTTTTGTTGGGTATTTTTTGTAGGTATTTATTGTAGTCTACACAATCTGGGTTTGTTCATGCCTTTCCCTTCTGGGAAGGCTTTCAAAATATTTGAAGGGACTTAGGCACAAAGTTTAGTAATGCTTTAGTTTTTGCAGACTCATAGAGGTACTGCCTTGGTGGTTTTGGATAAAACTTGGAAGAATTTTCTGGATTGCCAGGCAAAGATTCTTGTACGTTTTACTTACTTTTTTACAAAAAAATGGAATCTCCCTCTCTGTGCTGAACCACCTGGAACTGGAGAAATGGTGCTGCAAGTTTTGTGGCCACCATGACTAGGACAGCACAGGACACACCTGAAGCCAGCACTACACTGAATCTTGACCAAGGTCCTTTCTTTCATGATAGCAAGTTCCCTCAGGCCCAGGCATGTCCAGCAATACTGTCTGGGGGCTAGTCGTTTGAGTCAAAATCATTAGCAGTTTGCTTAATATCTGCTGCAAGTAATCTGGCCTTAAAACCACAATACAAAATAAATCTTTCCTGCTCTCTTCTCCTCTTTCCTTTCCTTTTTTTTTTTCTTTTTTTAACAGAGTCTGGCTCTGTCACCCAGGCTGAAGTGAAGTGGCATGATCTTGGCTCATGGCAACCTCCACCTCCTGGATTCAAGCAATTCTTCTGCCTTAGCCTCCTATGTAGCTGGGACTACAGGTGTGTGCCAACATGGCCAGCTAATTTTTGTATTTTCAGTAGACACGGGGTTTCACCATATTGGTCAGGGTGGTCTTGAACTCCTGACCTCATGATCTGTACTCCTTGGCCTCCCAAAGTGCTGGGTTTACAGATGTGGGCCACCACACCCAGCCTTCTCCTCTTTCTACAGGCAGAGAAGCCTCTCCCTGTGGCCACCAACACCACCAGTCTATGGGAGGGGTTCTGCCTGGTCACCACTGACGTCCACTTAAAAACCAAGGGCTCTTCCATCAGCTTGTGGTGAATGCTTTCAGGCCTGGGATACACCATTCAGAGCAGTGGTCTCTCCTCTGGCCCAGGGTAGGTCCAGAAATTCTGTCCAAGAGGCTAGGTCTGAACTTGGGAACTCCAAGTATCCGCTTGTTGCTCTACCTCACTTTGAACAAGCTGGTACCTAAGGTGCAATACAAAGTCAGTTTTACTATTTCCTCTTCTTTTCTCAAAGAGAAAGAGAGTCTTTCACTACAGCTACTGCAGCTGGGAATGTGTTGGGTTTCCCTTGAAGCCAGGATGTCTCAGAGCCCAAGGCCCGTGGTGTACCACTTGTGTATTGCTGTTGGTTTTTTAGGGCACAAAGGGTCTTTAGTCATCAAGTGATGAATCCTGCCAGGACTGGGTGCTTCCCTTTAATGCAGCAGATTCCCTTTTGGCCCAAAGTGTGTCTAGAAATGTTATCTGAGAGCTAGAGCCTCATTACTCTGCTTGGTACTCCATCCTACTGTAGTTGATCTGATAGTCAAGATGCAAAACTAAATCCTCTTTAATATTTGTTCTCATCTCCTCAAATAGTAAGGAGTCACTTTCATTGTTGGGAGCTGCACAGTCTGGAATTGAGGAAGGGATGGACCAAGGACCCCTTCAGCCTTGTCAGCTGGTGTCATGTGCCACGTTAGTTCACTGATACTAAACCCAACCTAGCACTTGGAGTTGCCTAAGAATTGTAGTCCTTGTGTCCTAGACTGCCTTTTAAGTTTACCTAGGACTCTAGAGCACTTCAGCCTGCGGTGGCAAGGCTTGCCAAGAAACTCAAGTTCTGACTGCTGGAATAGGTGATTCCCTTCTGGTTAGCCTGGTCTAAATGCTCCCTCCATGGATGTGTGCTGTTTAAACCTAGCACAGCTTTATTCTCTGCAGTGACAGGGTAGCACCGAGTTCATTGTAATATCCCCCAGTCACTAAATTCTCCCTCCTCAAAATGCACAGACTCTCTCTTTTGCTGCATGGTCACTGCCAGGGAATGGGGCAGGAGTTGCTTCAGCGATTCAAGACTGTATCTCCTGCCATCCTCAATCCCTCTTTCAGTGATATGAAGTTAAAACCAGATACTGTGGTTGCACACCTGATTTTTGTTTCTTTTCATGGTGTTTTTCTGTGGGCTGGTAGTTGTTAAAATTTTGATTTCCAGTAGGTAGTATGAATGGTGGTAAGCTTCTATTCCATCATCTTGCTCTGGCCTCTCCTTAAAATACTTTTTAAAAGGGAAATTCTATTATTTAAAACAATATGGATGAACATGCAGGAGATTGCCTTAAGTAAAATAAGCCAGATACAGAAAAACAAGAAGCACATAATCTCACTTGAATGTGAAATTTAAAAAAAAAAAAAAAATGGAACTCATACAAACAGAGAGTAGAATGGTAGTTCCCATAGGCTGAGGATTGCCAGGGGAATGAGGAGATATTAGACAAAAAACATAAAAATTCAGTTAGACAAAATGAATAAATTTAAGAGATTTATTTTACATTATTTTGACTACAGTTAATCACAATATATTGTATACTTGAAAATTGTTTAGAGAGTAAACTTTAAGTGTTCTAACCACAAAAAAGATAAGTATAAGAAGTAATGTACATATTAATTAGCTTGATTTAGTCTTTCTACAGTGTACACATATATCAAAACATCATGTTGTATACCATAAGTACGTAAAATATCTTCCAATTTAAAACATTGCATTATAGACCACAAATATATGCAATTTTTAAGTTTCAATTAAAAATAAAATTTTAAAAATAAGAAATTGTATGTTCTTAGAAATTTGCCAATGTCCTGCTGCTCATAATATTTCTATTGTTGCCTTGCCTAATATTAGACAATATCATAATGCTATAAATTTATTAGTCATAATTCATTATTTTTTAAATGTATGCCATAAAAACAACCAATTTTTTATCAAACAAATTTCCATCAGATCTTTAACTACGGCCATTTTAAGCCTTTCATCACCCAGAGCTAATTGCTGTTTCAATCTGACGCTTCCCTAAAAGCCCTTGCAAACAGTTACAGCCAAAAAGAGATTGAAGTATTCTGGGGTATATGCTTCTGATGGTATTGCTTAGACAGCATACTACTGAACTGAGTCACAATTGCTAGAACTTTAGTGGGCAAGCTGATGATTTCATTGAACTGCCAACCTGAGATCAAGCAGAACGATAATTAATTACATGAGACTAAATAAACTGATAAAAAGATATACAATGTGTTTGGAATATTGCTGATGTTTTAATGCTCAATGTTCTGAATATAAGGAACTATTTTCTCTTTTCTCTTTTGCCATCTATAACTCACAACAGTTTAGTAGCTTTTGTTTTCATAAACAGAAATAAAACATTTCTTTTTTTCTTTCTACCTGATCCTTCAAGAACTCAGGAACTCTTATTGAGTGTTCTTTTTGTGGCAATATAATTATTACAAAGGTTCAATGAAAATCTGTCCTTCTTGTAACAGGACAAAAGTTCGTATTAAATAATGAAATGATTCACATTAAAATGATAGCTAAATAACCCTGCTGATTGCACTGTTTGGGATAATGTGATACAGAGTCAGGTAATCAAGCAAATGAGAACTTCCCCAACCTAGTAGGGCAGGCCAACATTCAAATCCAGGAAATACAGAGAATGCCACAAAGATACTCCTCGAGAAGAGCAACTCCAAGACACATAATTGCCAGATTCACCAAAGTTGAAATGAAGGAAAAAATCTTAAGGGCAGCCAGAGAGAAAGGTCGGGTTAC
>NC_037689.1:1698051-1713534 GCF_003255815.1 Theropithecus gelada
GAGGCTAGGAAGAAACTGCATCAACTAACGAGCAAAATAACCAGTTAATATCATAATGGCGGATCAAGTTCACACGTAACAATATTAACCTTAAATGTAAATGGACTAAATGCTCCAATGAAAAGACATAGACTGGCAAACTGGATAAAGAGTCAAGACCCATCAGTCTGCTGTATTCAGGAGACCCATCTCACACGCAGAGACATACATAGACACAAAATAAAGGGATGGAGGAAGATTTACCAAGCAAATGGAGAACAAAAGAAAGCAGGGGTTGCAATACTAGTCTCTGATAAAACAGACTTTAAACCATCAAAGATCAAAAGAGACAAAGAAGGCCATTACATAATGGTAAAGGGATCAATTCAACAGGAAGAGCTAACTATCCTAAACATATATGCACCCAATACAGGAGCACCCAGATTCATAAAGCAAGTCCTTAAAGACTTACAAAGAGACTTAGACTCCCATACAATAATAATGGGAGACTTCAACACTCCACTGCAATTGTGAAACAATACAGATGTCAAGGTCTGTTGTGATTTGGGGAAGTTGGGAATCAGAAATAGGCAAAAGACAAGGCAAGCACCAATCTTAGCATCAAGACCAGTAAATGAAAAGAGGGAATAAAGCAGTATTCAGCAGAGGAACATGTCATTGTCAAGGAGATACAATCACTGCAGTTCCTGTCAGTTGTATAACTCTTGTGTGTCAGGGACTAGTGACCACTCGGTTTTGACTGGAACTGAGATTGAGGGCTGAAGCTAGATTGAGATGTGACATAAATGAACAAGAGATTAGGAGTAGCTCCTAACAGGTTGATCCTGATATTTTTTCAACATGCTCATCTTTTCAAAAGTTTCATCTTCCACTTCTATCTGGTTAACTCTACATCTAACTATGTAATCATTACCAGCCACTTCAATCTTCTGTATAGCATAATCAAGTACTTAGTATATCCTTTTGGCTGCTCCAGTGTTATTTCAAATGTAATATGCCACAAATTGAATTTACCTTGCTCTCAAAAAAACTCCTTTCTCTTTATTAGTTCTTTTCTCTTAAAACTGGGACATAGTTTTGAGACCTTGGGCCCGTTTTTGACAGAGCTTTCTCTTTTAACTCCATATTCATTCAGTAACCAAGTAAACTCTTGCCAACCTCAAGACTTAAAATTATATTTTATATCCCCCCATTTTCTGTTAATTTATGTTGCTTGCACTAGGGCTGTTGTGGACTTACTAGTGGTTTTCAAATTATGGTATGAGGTCATGCTAATCTTGAAAGAATTTCCAAAAAATTTAGATTCTTAGACATCAATCCTGAACATCGGAATCACAATTTGCAGGTAAGAGCCAAAAAATATGTAATTTAACAACTCTGGGTAATTTCAATGCACAGTCAACTTTGAAATCACTGATCTAAATATCTGATGATATCGATTATGAGATGCAATTTCATGGTGGATAGAACTTGGAAATAAGCAGATGGGATAAAAAGAGTAGATAAAAATGTTTGTGGGAGAGAGGAAGATGAAGGAAACAATGGTAATGCTCAGCTTCCTGGTTTGGTAAACTTGGTATATATGCTGATGTCATTCACTGAGACAGGAAGAAATGAATAAGAAAAATGGGTAGACACATGCTAGAAAATGGCATTTTCATTTTTGGACTTGAGTCTGAGATGTCTATGGGACAAGTTTGCATCTTTGATGCATGAAACAGGAAACAAACACTGTAGGGTTTAGGTAATTGACAAGAAATGTGCATTAGCATTGACAGAGATAAGATTTAGCCTAGTGAGTTAATATATGCTCAATAATTTTAAAGAGTTGAAAGTGTAACATGACACTAGTAATTTTATTATAATAGAAATAAGTGCATAATAGTAAACACAGCTTTTGAATTATGTAATGGTTGCTCATGGAAGATAAAAGTTCAGGTATTTAAGTTAAAGTTCAGGTATTTCTTGACTTATTCATTCATTTTTTTCATTCAGAAAGCATTTTTGAAATATTTTTTCTTATTCCTTCAACAATTTTTTAAAATTTTAATTTTAAAATTTACTAATGGGTTGCTTTTAGAATATACTTTGGGGAACAAAAGTAGAAACAGTAAGCCAATTCAAGGCTGCCTCCCATAATCTGGATAAGAAAGAAAATAGAGCAGGATGCTTTTGTCAGTGGAGATGGGAAAGGTGATTAGATACTGGTGATAATTACAAGGTTAAAAAAAAAATAAACCTTGTTAGAGATGAAAGATTAAGATCAGAGAGAAGTAAAAAATTTTTCCAAGGTTTTAGATCTGCACATCTGAAAGCCTGGAGTTTCCATCAGTTGTAAAGGGAAATGCGGAAGGTGGATCAAATTTTGAGGGAAAAGGAGATTAGGTATTATGCTTAGGAAATGTTGAGCCTAAGATACCTAATTGACATCCAGATATAGACATTAAGTAGGATATGCAAGATTTGGTCTCAAGTGATAAATCTGGGTCTAGATATAATTGTGGAAGTCATTAGCTGTGATTTAAAGCCATGAAAGTAAATGAGGTTACTAAGCATGTGTACAACACTAAGGTAAAAGGATCAAGGACAGAGCCCTGAATCAAACTATCATTAAAGTTTGTGTTGATGAGGAGGAAACAGCAAATGAGACTGACAAGGAGCTATCACTGAGGTAAGAGAGAAAAGCGTAAAATCTTAACATCCTGGGAGCCCTGTGTAAAACATTTTGGAAAATGAGGTATGTATTAGGAGGTCAAGTATGTTTAATATCAGGAGAGCCAAAGGCCTGATAGCAGTGTTTGTAACACTGCAACAGAGCATATCTGAATTATGTCATGGTGTATTATCCTCACCAAGACTGGTGAAACTGAAAATATTGTAGAAATGTAATGATGCAGTGTTTTCCACATGGAATTTATTGTCTGTGATTGGATATAAAATTTTTTCAAATAATGTATGTGTTATAGATTAAAATGGACTTCACTGTGGTAGAGATGGATCAGTAAATATAATAAAGATTAGTTAGAGCTTTAGTGTTTCTGACGAGAGAAAGTAACTCACTGTAGTCAAAAAAAAAAAAAAAAAAATTCTCCAAGTCTATGAAAAATGAGACTGAAGTCGTACCACACAGAAGTAAGCTCCTGTTAAGGTTTCAGAATTTCATTTTATGCAGAGAACCTCTTGTGTGGAAAACATTTAAACAAAATGCTGCAAATATATGGAGTTCTTACTCGGACTGTAAGTTGCAAGAGATTTCTTTTACATGTCATTTATAATGAATAATAGTTCATACAAATTATGATTTATTAAAGCATAACATCCCCTTTAAGAGAAAAGTACACATTCTTTTTTAATTTTTTTTTATTACACTTTAAGTTCCAGGGTACATGTGCACAATGTGCAGGTTTGCTACACATGTATACATGTGCCATGTTGGTGGGCTGCCCCCATCAACTCGTCAGCACCCATCAACTCGTCATTTACATCAGGTATAACTCTCAGTGCCATCCCTCCCACCTCCCCTCTCTCCACAATAGGCCCCAGTGTGTGATGTTCCCCTTCCCATGTCCAAGGGATCTCATTGTTCAATTTGACCTAAGAGTGAGAACATGCAGTGCTTGGTTTCCTGTTCTTGAGGTACTTTGCTGAGAATGATGGTTTCCAGCTGCATCCATGTCCCTACAAAGGACACAAACTCATCCTTTTTTATGGCTGCATAGTATTCCATGGTGTATATGTGCCACATTTTCTTAATCCAGTCTGTCACTGATGGATATTTCGATTGATTCCAAGTCTTTGCTATTGTGAATAGTGTCACAATAAACATATGTGTGCATGTGTCTTTAGAGCAGCATGATTTATAATCCTTTGGATATATCCCCAGTAATGGGATGGCTGGGTCATATGGTATTTCTAGTTCTAGATCCTTGAGGAGTCGCCATACTGTTTTGCACAATGGTTGAACTAGTTTAAAATCCCACCAACAGTGTAAAAGTGTTCCTATTTCTCCACATCCTTTCCAGCAGCTGTTATTTCCTGACATTTTAATGATTGCCATTCTAACTGGTGTGAGATGGTATCTCATTCTGGTTTTGATTTGCATTTCACTGATGGCAAGTGATGATGAGCATTTTTTCATGTGTCTGTTGGCTGTAAGAATGTCTTCTTTTAACAAATGTCTATTCATATCCTTTGCCCACTTTTTGATGGGGTTACTTGTTTTTTTTCTTGTAAATTTGTTTGAGTTCTTTGAAGGTTCTGGATATTAGCCCTTTGTCAGATGAGTAGATTGCAAAAATTTATCCCATTCTGTAGGTTGCCTGTTCACTCTGATGGCAGTATCTTTTGCTGTGCAGAAGCTCCTTAGTTTAATTAAATCCCATCTGTCAATTTTGTCTTTAGTTGTCATTGCTTTTGGTGTTTTAGACATGAAGTCCTTGCCCATGCCTACGTCCTGAATGGTATTACCTAGGTTTTCTTCTAGGGTTTTTCTGGTATTAGGTCTAACATTTAAGTCTCCAATCCACGTTGAATTAATTTTCTTATAAGGAGTAAGGAAAGGATCCAGTTTCAGCTTTCTACTTATGGCTAGTCACTTTTCCCAGCACCATTTATTAAATAGGGAGTCCTTTCCGCATTTCTTGTTTTTCTGAGGTTTGTCCAAGATCAGATGGCTGTAGATGTGTGGTATCATTTCTGAGGACTCTGTTCTGTTCCATTGGTCTATATGTCTGTTTTGGTGCCAGTGCCATGCTGTTTTGGTTACTGTAGCCTTGTAGTATAGTTTGAAGTCAGGTAGCGTGATGCCTCCAGCTTTGTTCTTTTGGCTTAGGATTGTCTTGGCAATACAGGGTCTTTTTTGGTTCCATACGAACTTTAAAGCAGTTTTTTCCAATTCTGTGAAGAAAGTCATTGGTAACTTAATGGGGATGGCATTGAATCTATAAATTACCTTGGGCAGTATGGCCATTTGCACAATACTCATTCTTCCTACCCATGAGCATGGTATGTTCTTCCATTTGTTTGTGTCCTCCTTCATTTCACTGAGTGGTGGTTTCTAGTTCTCATTGAAGAGGTCCTTTATATCCATTGTAACTTGAATTCCTAGGTATTTTATTCTCTTTGACGCTATTGTGAATGGGAGTTCATTCATGATTTGGCTCTCTGTTTGTCTGTTACTAGTGTATAAGAATGCTTGTGATTTTTGCACATTGATTTTGTATCCTGAGACTTTGCTGAAGTTGCTTATCAGCTTAAGGAGAATTTGGCCTGAGACAATGGGGTTTTCTAAATACACAATCATGTCATATGCAAACAGGGACAATTTGACTTCTTTTCCTAACTGAATATTCTTTATTTCTTTCTCTTGCCTGGTTGTCCTAGCCAGAACTTCCAACACTATGTTGAGTAGGAGTGGTGAGAAAGGGCATCCCTGTCTTGTGCCAGTTTTCAAAGGGAATGCTTCCAGTTTCTGCCCATTCAGTATGATATTGGCTGTGGGTTTGTCATAAATAGCTCTTATTATTTTGAGATAAGTTCCATCAATACCCAATTTATTGAGAGGTTTTAGCATGAAGGGCTGTTGAATTTTGTCAAAGGCCTTTTCTACATCTACTGAGAAAATCGTGTGGTTTTTGTCTTTGGTTCTGTTTATATGCTGGTTTACATTTGTTGATTTGTGTATGTTGAACCAGCCTTGCATCCCAGTGATGAAGCCCACTTGATCATGGTGGATAAGTTGTTTGATGTGCTGCTGGATTCGGTTTGCCAGTATTTTATTGAGGATATTTGCATCGATGTTCACCAGGGATATTGGTCTAAAATTCTCTTTTTCTTGGGTGTCTCTGCTAGGCTTTGGTATCAGGATGATGTTGGCCTCATAAAATGAGCTAGGGAGGATTCTCTTTTTTTCTATTGATTGGAATACTTTCATAAGGATGGTACCAGTTCCTCCTTGCACCTCTGGTAGAATTCGGATGTGAATCCATCTGGTCCTGGACTTTTTTTGGTTGATAGGCTATTAATTATTGCCTCAATTTCAGAGCCTGCTATTGGTCTATTCAGGGATTTAACTTCTTCCTGGTTTAGTCTTGGGAGAGTGTAAGTGTCCAGGAAATTATCCATTTCTTCTAGGGTTTCTAGTTTATTTGCATAGAGGTGTTTATAGTATTCTCTGATGGTAGTTTGTATTTCTGTGGGGTCGGTGGTGATATCTCCTTTATCATTTTTTATTACGTCTATTTGATTTTCTCTCTTTTCTTCTTTATTATTCTTACTAGTGGTCTATCAATATTGTTGATATTTTCAAAAAACAGCTCCTGGATTCATTGATTTTTTGGAGGGTTTTTTGTGTCTCTATCTCCTTCAGTTCTGCTCTGATCTCAGTTATTTCTTGCCTTCTGCTAGCTTTTGAATGTGTTTGCTCTTGCTTCTCTAGTTCTTTTAATTGTGATGTTAGAGTGTCAATTTTAGATCTTTCCTACTTTCTCTTGTTGGCATTTAGCACTGTAAATTTCCCTCTACACACTACTTTAAACGTCTCCCAGAGATTCTGGTATGTTGTATTTTTGTTCTCATTGGTTTCAAAGAACATCTTTATTTCTGCCTTCATTTCGTTATGTACCCAATAGTCATTCAGGAGCAGGTTGTTCTGTTTCCATGTAGTTGAGCAGTTTTGAGTGAATTTCTTAGTCCTGAGTTCTAGTTTGATTGCACTGTGGTCTGAGAGACAGTTTGTTATAATTTCTGTCCTTGTACATTTGCTGAGGAGTGCTTTTCTTCCAACTATGTGGTCAATTTTGGAATAAGTGCGATGTGGTGCTGAGAAGAATGTATATTCTGTTGATTTGGGGTGGAGAGTTCTGTAGATGTCTATTAGGTCCGCTTGGCGCAGAGTTGAGTTCAATTCCTGGATATCCTTGTTAGCTTTCTGTCTTGTTGATCTGTCTAATGCTGACAGTGTGGTGTTAAAGTCTCCTATTATTATTGTATGGGAATCTAAGTCTCCTTGTAAGTCTTTAAGGACTTGCTTTATGAATCTGTGTGCTCCTGTATTGGGTGCATATATCTTTAGGATAGTTAGCTCTTCCTGTTGAATTGATCCCTTTACCATTATGTAATGGCCTTCTTTGTCTCTTTTGATCTTTGATGGTTTAAAGTCTGTTTTATCAGAGACTAAGATTGCAATCCCTGCTTCTTTTTGTTTTCCATTTGCTTGGTAGATCTTCCTCTATCCCTTTATTTTGAGCCTATGTGAGTCTCTGCATGTGAGATGGGTCTCCTGAATACAGCAAACTGATGGGTCTTACATCTTTATCCAATTTCCCAGTTTATGTCTTTTAATGGGACCGTTGAGTCCATTTACATTTAAGGTTAATATTGTTATGTGTGAACTTGCTCCTGTCGTTATGATATTAACTGGTTATTTTGCTCGTTAGTTGATGCAGTTTCTTCCTAGCATCGATGGACTTTATATTTTGGCATGTTTTTGCAATGGCTGTTACCTGTTGTTGCTTTCCATGTTTAGTGCTTCCTTCAGGATCTCTTGTAGGGCAGGCCTGGTGGTGACAAAATCTCTAAACATTTGCTTGTCTGTAAAGGATTTTATTTCTCCTTCCCTTATGAAACTTAGTTTGGCTGGATATGAAATTCTGGGTTTAAAATTCTTTTCTTTAAAAATGTTGAATATTGGCCCCCACTCTCTTCTGGCTTGTAGAGTTTCTGCCGAGAGATCTGCTGTTAGTCTGATGGGCTTCCCTTTGTGGGTAACCTGACCTTCTCTCTGGCTGCCCTTAACATTTTTTCCTTCATATCAACTTTGGTGAATCTGACAGTTATGTGTCTTGGAGTTGCTCTTCTCGAGGAGTATCTTTGTGGCGTTTGTGTATTTCCTAAGTTGAATGTTGGCCTGCCTTACTAGGTTGGGGAAGTTCTCCTGGGTGATATCCTGAAGAGTGTTTTCCAACTTGGTTCCATTTTCCCCGTCACTTTCAGGCACACCAATCAGATGTAGATTTGGTGTTTTCACATAATCCCATATTTCTTGGAGGCTTTGTTCATTTCTTTTTACTCTCTTTTCTCTACACTTCTCTTCTTGCTTCATTTCATTCATTTGATCTTCAATCCTTGATACTCTTTCTTCCAGTTGATCGAGTCGGTTACTGAAGCTTGTGCATTTTTCACGTAGTTCTTGTGTTATGGTTTTCATCTCTATCAGTTCTTTTAAGGTCTTCTCTGCATTGATTATTCTAGTTATCCATTCATCCATTCTTTTTTCAAGGTTTTTAGTTTCTTTGCGCTGGTTACGTAGTTCCTCCTTTAGCTCTGAGTTTGATCGACTGAAGTATTCTTCTCTCAAGTCGTCAAAGTCATCCTCCATCCAGTTTTTTTCCATTGCTGGCGATGAGCTGCGTTCCTTTGGTGGGGGAGAGGCGCTCTGATTTTTTGAATTTCCAGCTTTTCTGCCCTGCTTTTTCCCAATCTTTGTGGATTTATCTGCCTTTGGTCTTTGATGATGGTGATGTACTGATGGGGTTTTTTGTGGGTGTCCCTTCTGTTTGTTAGTTTTTGTTCTAACAGTCAGGACCCTCAGTTGTAGGTCTGTTCGGGTTTGCTTCCCAGGTGTGGTAATGCCTCACCCTGCTTCAGCTCTTGCTGGTCGGGCTGCACCTGCTGACCAGCCCCCATTGTCCAGCACTCCCCAGTGAGATGAACCCGGTACTTCAGTTGAAAATGCAGAAATCTCCCGTCTTCTGTGTCACTCGTGCTGGGAGCTGAAGGCTGGAGCTGTTACTATTCAAGAGTATTGCTCAGGATCCACATTCTTAATTAAAATGACCTATTAAGGCATTGGCTGCTGGAAGGTATCATGTAATGTTGTCATTAATTTTGAAAGTCTATAAATTTTTAAAAAAATATTTTGAATTT
Source organism: Theropithecus gelada (assembly GCF_003255815.1). Classification (NCBI taxonomy): domain Eukaryota; kingdom Metazoa; phylum Chordata; class Mammalia; order Primates; family Cercopithecidae; genus Theropithecus; species Theropithecus gelada. Next base: position 1,706,977 of record NC_037689.1, read on the forward strand.
TATGGCATCTCTATTTTGAGGTGTACATATATCAGAAGAGCATGTCTGTAAATTCTAGGAAATATTTTCAGGATAATTACCTGTATAAAAACTTGAAATAGGCATATATAAAGGTAAGATGTTCTTTAACAAAATAGTCAATTTGAAGATAATGATGCCTTTTAATTTTTATTTTTGATTCAGGTATTTATTTTCCTTTATTTTTAGATTCAGGAGTACATGTGCAGGTTTGTTACATGGCTGTAATGCATAACGATGTGTTTTAGGCTTCCAGTGTATGCATCACCCAAAAAGTAAACACTATACTCAATAGATAATTTATCAATCTTCACCCTCCTCTCACCCTCTCCTTTTTTGAAGTCTCCAGTGTCTACTATTTCTACCTTTATGTCCATGTTTATCCATTGTTTAGCTCAATTATAAATGAGAACACATGGCATTATTTTATGAGGTAATTTTTTGGTCTTGATGATGACATTGATGAATGCGCCAATCACTTCATGGAGTTATTTGAGTAGGAGTAAAAAAAAATTATGACATATTTCACTTGAACCTGGAAATTTTTATAAAAAGCAATATCTGCACCAAGTAGAAGAAAATGTTCACTCTCTGGTGGTGCATTTGAAAGGGACAAGGTTCCATTAAAAATTGGACTTTCTGATGGGATTGAATAGACCTTCAAAGTGAAATCAGGAACATATTTCTGTGAAATGCGTCACTGTTTTGAATTTTCATTAAGGAGATAAATTCCCCTTCTGTCTTGATATTTCTAAAAAAGAATTCAGGCCCATGAACTGGTTGGTAATTCCAGAAGAATAAATTTAAACTTTCATTTGGTCTACTATACTGGGTTTCTGAGGTGTTGCTGAAAACAACTATCAATCTGCCTTCTATCATAATACCTTGGTTTGCATATTCTAGAATTTTATATGAAAGGAATCATATGGAATTCACTCTTTTTCTTTAGCTTCACTCCACTCCATGCAGGAAACCAAAACCAAATATACAGTGCCAAGATTATCACCAACAATATCCCAGAACTCAAATAAAGATGAGACAGTTCCTGGGGACACAAAGAGTGAAAATACTCTATGCAGATCTTAAGAGAATTGGACTTTTACGTCCATGACAGCCTTTCTTCAATCTGCTAGGCACCAAGCATGAATACAATTTTCCCCAAACTCATGGTTAATACACTGAAAAAAGTGAGATCAAAGTGGATAACCAACTTTCCCACCATTTTGGATTTCCTAAAAAAAAGACCTGCTCCTATTCAAACCATGGGAAGCATCACAGGGCATGTAGGAAGATAAAATTCTGATGACAGCCAGAAACAAAGCAGGGGGTGATGGTGGAGAAGGACTAGCATTCCCAGACCAGGAAACTCTGCCATGTATCTTGGCTAAAGGAGATGACAAATCAGAGTAGCTATTCAGTCCTACCACACTGTAGAAGTTATGCTTCATGCGCACAAAGCCCTAGCCAGCCTGTCTACACTGTCTGGATATTCCTTTTGGGAGATGCCCCACCTGAGACAGGCAACACTTCAAAGTTTGCTAGAGCTGAAGCAAACCTGACCTTTAAGGTGCCATCTTGAGCAGAAAAGGAGGCACCGACCTAGTGGAAGAAAAATACATTCAACAGATAAATTACAAAAAACCTTTTAGCAAACATGCCAAAAAAACAAAACAAGTCAAGCAGAAGAGTGGTATAAATAATTGTCCAATGCAAAGGTGTAGATGTATATTCAAAACAAACAACAGCAAACAGAGAATCATTACCTCCCCAAATGGACAAAGCAAGAAACCAGTGACTGACCCTAATGAGATGACAATTTGTGAGCTCTAAGTATTCAAAAACAGCCATTTAAAGAAAACTCAGTGATTTTTAAGATAATACAGAAAAGGAGAGAAGATTCAAATAAACAAAATCAGAAATAATAAGGGATATATTACAACCGACACAACAGAAATACAAACAACCATCAGAGAATACTACAAACAACTCTATGCACATAAACCAGAAAATCTAAAATAAATGAATAAATTCCTGGGTACATACACTCTCCCAAGACTGAACCAAGAAGAAAATAAATCCCTGGATAGATGAATAATGAGTTCTGAAATTGTCAGTGATAAATAGCCTGCACATCAAATAAAGTCAAGGACTAGATGGATTCACAGCTGAATTCCACCAGAGATACAAAGAAGAGCTAGTACCATTTCTACTGAAACTATTTCGAAAAATTGAAAAGGAGGTACTCCTCCCTAACTCATTGTATGAGGCCAACATTATCCTGATACTAAAACCTAGCAGAGATACAACAATAAAAGAAAACTTCAGGCCAATATCCTTTATTAACATCAATGCAAAAATTATCAAAAAATACAGACAAATCAAATTCAGCAGCGCATCAAAAAATGTATTCACTGTGAACAACTAGGCTTCATCCCTGGGATGCAAGGTTGGTGCAATATCCACAAATCAATAAATATGATTCATCACATAAACAGAACTAAAGACAAAAACCACGTGATTATCTCAATAGATGCAGAAAAGGCCTTTGATAAAATTCAACAACACTTTAGTTTAAAAACTTTTAAAAAACTAGGTATTAAAGGAACATAACTCAAAATAATAATATCTGTATATAACAAACCTGCAGTCAATATCATACTGAATGGACAAAAGCTGGAAGCATTATCCTTGAAAACTGGCACAAGACAAAGTTGCCCTCTCTAAACATTTCTATCCAACATAGTAGTAAAATTTCTGGCCAGGGAAATGAGGCAAGATAAAGAAATAAAGGGTATCCAAGTAGGAAGAGAGGAAGTCAAACAATCTTTGTTTTCAGATGACATAGTCCTATATTTAGAAATGCCACTGTCTCAACCCAAAAGCTTTAGCTGATAAGCAACTTGAGCAGAGTCTCAGGATTCAAAATCAATATGCAAAAATCACTAACATTTCTACACATCAACAACAGGCAAACTAAGAGCCAAATGAAGATAAAGTCCCATTCACAATTGCCACAATAAGAATAAAATACCTAGAAATACTGCTAACAAGGGAAGTGAAGGACCTCTTCAAGGAGGACTACAAATTACTGCTGAATGGAATCAGGGATGACAAAAACAAATAGAACAGCATTTCATATTCATGGATAAAAGTATGCAATATTGTTACAACGGCCATACTACCCCATTTACAGATTCAGTGCTATTCCCATTAAACTTCCATTGACATTCTTCACAGAATTAGCAAAACCTATTTTAAAATTTATATGGGGAAAAAAGAGCCTAAATTGCCAAGGCAATTATAAACAAAATGAAGAAAGCTGGAGGCATCACTTTGTTGATACCTGATTTCAAACTATATTAACAGCTATAGTAACCAAAACATTGTGGCACTGGTACAAGAACGAACACATAGTCCAATGGAACAGAATAGAGAACAGAGATTTAAGACTGCATACCTACAAACATCTGATCTTCAACAAACCTGATAAAAACAAGCAATGAGGAAAGGATGCCGTATTTAATAAATTGTGCTGGGAAAACTGTCTAGCCATATGCAGAAAATTGAAACAGGACCCCTTACTTACAACTTATGCAAGAACTATATCAAGATGGATTAAAGATTTAAATATAAAACCCAAAACTATAAAAACCCTAGAAGAAAACCTAGGCAATACCATTCAGGACATAGGCATGGGCAAAGATTTCATGACAAAGACATCTAAAGCAATTTCATCAAAAGCAAAGATTGACAAAAGGGATATGATTAAACTAAAGAGCTTCTGCACAGCAAAAGAAACTATCAACAGAGTAAGCATAGGAGAAAATTTCTGCAATCTATTCATCTGACAAATGTCTAATATGTAGCATGTACAAGAAACTTAAATTTACAATAAATAAAACAACCTCATTAAAAAGCGCACAAAGGACATGAAAAGATACTTCTCAAAAAAAAATCATGTGGCCAACAAAAATATAAAACAAAGCTCAACATCACTGATTGTTACCATGGAATATTATGCAGCCATAGAAAAAGAATGAGTTTACATACTTTGCAGGAACACGAATAGAGCTTGAGGCCATTATCCTTGGGAAACTGAGGCAGAAACAGAAAACCAAATATCACATGTTCTCACTTATAAGTGAGAGCTGAGAGGGGGGTGGAGCAAGATGGCCGAATAGGAACAGCTCCAATCTCCAACTCCCAGCGCGAGCGACACAGAAGACAGGTGATTTCTGCATTTTCAACTGAGGTACTGGGTTTATCTCACTAGGGAGTGCCTGACAATCAGTGCTGGTCAGCCGCTGCAGCACGACCAGCGAGAGCTGAAGCAGGGCGAGGCATCCCCTCACCCGGGAAGCGCAAGGGGGAAGGGAATCCCTTTTCCTAGCCAGGGGAACTGAGACACACAACACCTGGAAAATCCGGTAACTTCCAACCCGAATACTGCACTCTACCAAGGATCTTAGCAACGGGTACACCAGGAGACTATATCTCACACCTGGTCAGGAGGGTCCCATGCCCAGGGAGCCTCCCTCATTGCTAACTCAGCAGTCTGAGATCTTGCAGCAAGACAGCAGAGAGGCTGGGGGAGAGGCGCCAGCCATTGCTGAGGCTTAAGTAGATAAACAAAGCGGCTGGGAAGCCCAACTGGGCGGAGCTCACAGCAGCTCAAGGAGTCCTGCCTGTCTCTGTAGACTCCACCTCTCCAGACAGGGCACAGCTAAACAACAACAACAACAACAAAAAGCAGGTGAAACCTCTGCAGACGCAAACGATTCTGTCTGACAGCTTTGAAGAGAGCAATGGATCTCCCAACACGGAGGTTGAGATCTGAGAACAGACAGACTGCTTGCCCAAGTGGGTCCCTAACCCCTGAGTAGCCTAAATGGGAGACATCCCCCACTAGGGGCAGACTGACACCCGACACCTCACATGGTGGAGTACACCCCTGAGAGGAAGCTTCCAAAGCAAGAGTCAACAGATACACTCGCTGTTCAGCAATATTCTATCTTCTACAGCCTCTGCTGCTGATACCCAGGCAAACAGGGTCAGGAGTGGACCTCAAGCAATCTCCAACAGACCTATAGCTGAGGGTCCTGACTGTTAGAAGGAAAACTAACAAACAGGAAGGACACCCACACCAACACCCCATCAGTACATCACCATTATCAAAGACCTGAGGCAGATAAAACCACAAAGATGGGGAAAAAGCAGGGAAGAAAAGCTGGAAATTCAAAAAATAAGAGCACATCACCCCCTGCAAAGGAACGCAGCTCATCGCCAGCAACGGATCAAAGCTGGATGGAGAATGACTTTGACGAGATGAGAGAAGAAGGCTTCAGTCCATCAAATTTCTCAGAGCTAAAGGAGGAATTATGTACCCAGCGCAAAGAAACTAAAAATCTTGAAAAAAGAGTGGAAGAATTGATAACTAGAATAATTAATGCAGAGAAGGCCATAAACGAATGGACAGAGATGAAAATCGTGACACGAGAAATACATGACAAATGCACAAGCTTCAGTAACCGACTCGATCAATTGGAAGAAAGAGTATCAGCGATTGAGGATCAAATGAATGAAATGAAACGAGAAGAGAAACCTAAAGAAAAACAGAAGAAAAAGAAACGAACAAAGCTTGCAAGAGGTATGGGATTATGTAAAAAGACCAAATCTACGTCTGATTGGGGTGCCTGAAAGTGAGGGGGAAAATGGAACCAAGTTGGAAAACACTCTTCAGGATATCATTCAGGAGAACTTACCCAACCTAGTAGGGCAGGCCAACATTCAAATTCAGGAAATACAGAGAACGCCACAAAGATACTCCTCGAGAAGAGCAACTTCAAGACACATAATTGCCAGATTCACCAAAGTTGAAATGAAGGAAAAAATCTTAAGGGTAGCCAGAGAGAAAGGTCGGGTTACACACAAAGGGAAGCCCATCAGACTAACAGCAGATCTCTCGGCAGAAACTCTACAAGCCAGAAGAGAGTGGGGGCCAATATTCAACATTCTGAAAGAGAAGAATTTTAAACCCTGAATTTCAAATCCAGCCAAACTAAGTTTCATAAGCGAAGGAGGAATAAAATCCTTTACAGATAAGCAAATGCTTAGAGATATTGTCACCACCAGGCCTGCCTTACAAGAGACCCTGAAGGAAGCACTAAACATGGAAAGGAACAACTGGTACCAGCCATTGCAAAAATATGACAAAATGTAAAGACCATCGAGGCTAGGAAGAAACTGCATCAACTAACGAGCAAAATAACCAGTTAATATCAAAATGGCAGGATCAAGTTCACACATAACAATATTAATCTTAAATGTAAATGGACTATATGCTCCAATTAAAAGACACAGACTGGCAAACTGGATAAAGAGTCAAGACCCATCATTTTGCTGTATTCAGGAGACCCATCTGACATGCAGCACATACATAGACACAAAATAAAGGGACGGAGGAAGGTCTACCAAGCAAATGGAGAACAAAAAAAGCAGGGGTTGCAATACTAGTCCTCTGATAAAACAGACTTTAAACCA
>NC_037689.1:1718478-1751664 GCF_003255815.1 Theropithecus gelada
CTAGGTAGTACCATTCAGGACATAGGCATGGGCAAGGACTTCATGTCTAAAACACCAAAAGCAACGGCAACAAAAGCCCAAGTTGACAAATGGGATCTAAGTATACTAAAGAGCTTCTGCACAGCAGAAGAAACTACCATCAGAGTGAACAGGCAACCTACAGAATGGGAGAAATTTTTGCAATCTACTCATCTGACAAAGGGCTAATACCCAGAACCTTCAAAGAACTGAAGCAAATTTACAAGAAAAAAACAAACAACCCCATCCAAAAGTGGGCAAAGATATGAACAGACAGTTCTTAAGAGAAGACATTCATACAGCCAACAGACACAGGAAGAAATGCTCATCATCACTGGCCATCAGAGAAATGCAAATCAAAACCACAATGAGATACCATCTCACACCAGTTAGAATGGCAATCATTCAAAAGTCAGGAAACAACAGGTGCTGGAGAGGATGTGGAGAAATAGGAACACTTTTACACTGTTGGTGGGATTGTAAACTAGTTCAACCATTATGGAAAACAGTATGGCGATTCCTCAATGATCTAGAACTAGAAGTACCATATGACCCAGCCATCCCATTTCTGGGTATATACCCAAAGGATTATAAATCATGCTGCTATAAAGACACATGCACACGTATGTTTATTGCGGCACTATTCACAATAGCAAACACTTGGAATCAACCCAAATGTCCATCAGTGACAGACTGGATTAAGAAAATGTGGCACATATACACCATGGACTACTATGCAGCCATAAAAAGGATGAGTTTGTGTCCTTTGTAGGGACATGGATGCAGCTGGAAACCATCATTCTCAGCAAACTATCACAAGAACAGAAAACCAAACACCGCATATTCTCACTCATAGGTGGGAACTGATCAATGAGATCACTTGGACTCGGGAAGGGGAACATCACACTCCGGGGCCTATCACGGGAAGGGGGTGGGGGGAAGATTGCATTGGGAGTTATTCCTGATGTAAATGACGAGTTGATGGGTGCTGATGAGTTGATGGGTGCAGCACGCCAACATGGCACAGGTATACATATATAACAAACCTGCACGTTATCCACATGTACCCTAGAACTTCAGGTATAATAATAAAAAAAAAAGACGATGTTTTCCTTATGATTATACTGGACTATTGGGTTTTGAGGTGGAAGAACACATACGTAAACTGTTATTTTCAAACATTATATCAAGGGTGCATACTATCTACTTGACTTATGAATGTTGAGGTCAATCTTGATCCCCTGGCTGAGGTACTGTTTTTGAGGCTTCTTCATTCTAAAATCACTCTTTTTTACTCCTCTTTTCCATACTCAGCCATATTGGGCTCAATATCCATGTAAATTATTTGAAATTCTTCTGCTTGGGAGATTTGGCTCTTCTCCCTTATTTATTTACTATATCACTATTGACTCATGGATATGTATTTTATATTTTGTATTACAAGCCATTGCTACTTTATTTTGTTGCGTAAATTATCCCGAGTTTGGCCAAAGGTAGCTCTTTTAGTTGGTTCCTCTGTCCATTTGATATACAACCAATCAATGAGTGTCTTGTTGATGTTGTTGTTGAGCATTTCCTTACTTTCTGGCATTGTAAGTTTCTCCAGGCTGATCTTGAATATTGCTTGGTCTGGTCTATGGAATCAGCCATTTCTTTTAAGGTTCCTTTTATTGGGGAATTGTATTAGAAAGCAAGATCTAAGTGTTGGTGTACTCATTACCACTGGAGTGTTGTTGCTTTTAGGACCTTACAGCTGACAGAAAACAGAAAGTGATTTGCCCATACTAATTTGTGTATATACAAAAATATTTAAATATTTTATTTGTAACCATCTGTAACCATATAATATATTGATCTAAACATGTGTTAATATTGATGTCTCAAAATTTATTCCATTACAACATACATAATTCTAGCTTCCTTCTGTGGCTTACCTATAATTTTTATGCCAAGAGTGAGAAACGTGAGTTCTGTCATTTGCCATTAATTTAATAAATTGTTCAATCCCAATATAAAAGTATAGTGGTGTCAGAATTGTTAACCCATTCCTTCTGTGGGAAAAGATTTTGTCAACTACAATGTAATTTTTATGTGTGGCTCTTCTTACCTTTAATCCTATAGTCTTCACTTATTTCCAATGTAGCTTAGGTTTGCAACTTTTTATCCTCCACCTCTTTCAATTATAGATATATATGAGTTAATGTTTCTTATCACAGACTGCATTTCTGACTGGGATCCTCCAAATAACTAGATGATTACTTAAAATTTGCATGCATTAATAAATATCCTTTGTGATATCAAGTTCTATGGATTTTGACAGATGCATAATGACATAATAATATCCAGCATTACAGTATCATACAGAATAGTTTTAACACCCCAAAATGTTTATTTTGCCTCATCTATTTAACCTGTTATTCCTCCTCTTGAACTCCTGACAGCCACGGATTTTTTTTTTAGTTACTAGTTTTGCCTTTTCTAGAATGGCATATAATTTGAATCATGCAGTGTGTAGGCTTCCAGACTGTTTTTCTCACTCAGCAATATGAATTTAAGGCCTACACATTTTTTCACGATTTCATAGCTCAGGATTTCTGTTTTTATCAAAAAAAATTCAAATGTATAATTATAACATATTTTGTTTATTTATTCACCTACTGAAAGACACCTTGGTTGCTTCCAGTTTTTGGTAACTAATAATAAAGTGGACATAAAACATTAACATATAGGTTTTTGCATGGACATAGTTTTCAAATCGATTTGTAAAAACTCAGGAGAATGATGAATTGTATGGTAAGACTATGATTAGATTTGTAAGAAACTGAAAAACTCACTTCTAAAGTAGCTGTACTATTTTGCATTTCCACCAGCAATGGATGAGTGTTCCTGTTTCTCTGCATTCTCACCAGCATTTGAGATTGTCAGCTTTTAAAATTTTAATAATTTTAATAGGAGTTTAGTGGTACTTGGTTGTTTTAAGTTACAATTATTTAAAGACAAACAATATTGAATTTCATTTATGCTTATTTGAAATCTGTATACCTTTCTTGGTGAGGTGTCTATTTGGGTCTTTTGCCAAGTTATTATTTGCATTGTTTATTTTCTTATTGTTGAGTTTTAAGAGTTATTTGTATATTTTGGATACAAGTCCTCTATCTGGTAAGTCTTTTATAAATATTTTCTCCTAGTCTGTGCCTTGTCTTTTCATCCTGCTAACAATGACTTCCACAGGGCTGATGTTTTTAACTTCAGTAAAGTCCAACTTATTAATTTTTTTCTTTCTTGAAATGTACTTTAGTGATGTATCTAAAACTCATCACCAAACCTATGACCAATCACATTTTTGCTTGTTTGTGTTCTGTAGTTTTATAATTTTGCATTTAACATTTAGGTATATGATTTATTTTAACTTAATTTGTGTGAACATTGTAATGTATCCGCTGAAATTCATTTTTTTTTGTAACTTGAATATCCAGTTCTTTCAAAACCACTTGTTGGAAAAACTATTCTTTTTTTATTAAGTTTTCTTTTCTTTTCTGTCATAGATCAGTTTACTATGTTTGTGTGAGTTACATGTATATCTGAGCTCTGTATTCTGTTCCATGGATCTATGTGTTTACTCTTTCACCAATACAACACTTTGTTAATTACTTCAGTTTTATAGTAAGTCTAGAAGTTGAGAAGCTTGAGTCTTCTAAATTAGGCTTCCTTTAGTATTTTGTTGACTGTCTAGATCTTTGATGTTTCCATATAAACTTTAGAATAAGTCTAATAACATCTACAAAATACCTTGCTGAATTTTGATTGAAATTTTGTTCAATGTAAAATAAAATGGGAAAAGTTAGCAATTAGCAATATTGAATCTTTCAATATATAAACATGGCCCTTTTAAAATATTATTTTTTGATTGATAAATCGTAATTGTATACATATTTGTGGTACGATGTGATGTTATATGTATACAATGTAGAATAACAAAATCAAGTTAATTAGCATAATCACCTCACTTACCTATCATTTTTGTTTTATGGTGAGGCATTTGAAATGTACTCTCAGTAATTTTAAAATACACAATACATTATTTTTTATTATAGTCATAATGATATGTAATGCGTCTCAAAACTTTTCCACTTATCTGAATCTTTGTACCCTTGGTTCAAAAGCCCTCTATTATTGTCACTCCCCATGCTCTCTCTCAACATCCTCAATATCAACCACTAACAAGTATGTAGTTATATCTCATTGTCATTTTCGTTTACATTTCTCCAGTAATTAGTAATTCTGAGCATTTATTAATATGTCTGTTGGACATTTGCATGTCTTTTAAAAAAGATGTATTCAAGTCTTTTGTCTATGATTTAGTTAATTATTTTCTTGCTATTGAGAGTTTTTGTATGCATTTTGGATATTAACTCATTGTTGGATGTATAGTTTGCAAATATGTTTTCTCATTCTCTGAGTTGTCTTTTCACTTTGTTCATTGTTTCCTTTGCTGTGCAGAAGCTTTGTATAGTGACATAATTCTATGTGTCTATTTTTGCTTTTGTTGTCTATGCTTTTGGGGTCATACAAAAAAGCTATTACCTAGACCAACATCATGGGGTTTTTTTTCTTTGTTTTCTCCTAGTAGTTTTTTACTATTTCAAATATTATATTTAAGTATTTACTCCATTTTGAGTTGGTTTTTGTATATGATGCGAGACAAGTTTCCAGTTTTATACTTCTGCATGTGGACATCCAGTTTTTCCAACACAATTTATTGAAGACACTATTTTCTCCATTGTGTGATATTGGCAGCTTCATTAAAAATTTACTGACTGTAAATATGTGGGTTTGTTCCTGGGCTCTCTCTTCTCTTTCTATGATCAGCGTGTTTGTTTTTAATGCCAGTATCATGGTTTTTTGAATACAACTGATTTAAAATATGTCTTGAAATCAGGAAGTGTGAAACCTTCATCTTTGCTCCCTTTGCTCAAGGTTGTTTTGGCTACTCTGGCTCTTTGGTGAGTTCCATATAAACAGAATAATTATTTTTGCTCTTTCTGTGAAAAAGTGACATTAGAACTTTGATACTGATTGCATTGAATCTGTAGGTTAATTGGTTAGTATGGACACTTTAACAATATTCATTCTTCCAATTCATTAACATGTGATATATTTTTATTTACTTGTATTTTCTTCAATTTCTTTCATCCTTATTTTATAGTTTTCAGTATATGTGTCTTTTATACTCTTGGTATATTTACACCTAGGTATGTATTTCTTGTCAGTATTGTAAATTTGTTTGTTTTCTTAATTTCCTTTTTGGATGATTCATGATTACTATATAGAAATGACACTGATGTTTATACGCTGAATTTGTACTGTGCAACTTTACTCAATTCTCTTATCAATTCAAACAGGTTTTTTTTTGGTTGAGTCTTTATGGTATTCTTTGTATAAGATCATGTTGACAGAAAATAGAGACAATTTTGCTTCTTTATATTTTATTAGAGTAAATTTTATTTCTGATAACACAGAAATACAAATGACCATAAGAAACTACTATAAGCAATTATGTGTCAATAAATTGTATAACCTAGAAAAAATTGATATATTTCTAAAAACATAAAACCTACCAAGACTAAACCATGAACAAATAGAAACTCTAAACAGATCAATACTGAGTAAAATAATTGAATTAGTTTCATCAAAGAAAAGCCTAGGACTGGCTGAATTCTATAAAACATTTATTTGGGTTTTATTTCCTTCTTTCTTTCTTTTTTTTTTTTTTTTTTTGAGATAGAGTCTCACTCTGTCATGCAGGCTGGAGTGCACTGGCATCATCTCAGCTCACTTCAACTTCCATCTCCTAGGGTTCATAAGATCCTCCTGCCTCAGCCTCCTGAGTAGCTGGGATGCACCACCACACTCGGATAGTTTTTGTATTTTTTGCAGAGATGGGGTTTCACCATGTTGGCCAGGCTGGTCTCAAACTCCTCAACTCAAGTGGTCCACCTGCCTTGGCCTCCCAAAGTTCTGGGATTACAGGTGTGAGCCACGCACCTGGCCTTTTTTGTTTGTTTGTTTATTTGTTTGGTGGAAATTCTATAAAACATTTAAAGAAGAACTAATATCAATTCTTCTCAAACTCTTCCAAAAAAATTAAAGTAGAAAGAACCCTCCCAAACTTGGTTTATGAGGCCAGAATTACCCTGATACTAAAGCCAGACAAGGATGCTATAAGAAGATAAAATTACAGGATAATATCTCTGATAGACATAGTTGCAAAAATCCTCAACAAAATATTCACACACCAAATTCTACAACACATTAAAAGGGTTATGCAACGTGATCAAGTAGGAATTTTTTTCTCTGGAATGCAGGGATAGTTCAACATAGGCAAATCAATAAATGTGGTACACACCACATTAACAGAATGAAGGACAAACATTTTATGATCATCTCCATAGATACAGAAAAAGCATTTGACAAAGTTCAGTATCCTTTCATGATTAAAAAAAAAAAAAAAACCCTCAACAAATTTCGTATAGGAAAAATTTACCTTAACACAATAAAGGCCATATATGACAAACCCATATTGAACATCTATCTCAACAGTGAAAAGTTGAAAGCTTTTTCTCTAAGATCACAAACAAGACAAGGATGTCCACTCTCACCACTTTTTGACATAGTACTGAAAATCCTAGCCAGAGCAATTAGGTAAGAGAAATAAATAAAAGGTCTCATATCTTTTGATCCTCTGTAAAGGATACAAATAGTTGAATTATTATGTCTTATCAGATAATTGATCATGTTATCATTAGGTTGTGTTGCTTTTTATTCCTAATATTTTTCCTTATTGTGACATCTGCTTTGTTTGAAATTAATATATCTACTCTGGCTTTTAAAAAAATAGTGTTAGCATAATGCATATTTCTCTATTGCTTTACTTTTAATCTCTCTAAATATTCATATTAATGTGGAATTTTCATAGATTGCATATTGCTGAGTTTGTTTTTGTTAATCCACTAAGACAATTTTATTCTTTTAATTTGTGTATTTTGAACGTTCACATATAGAAAGACTATTGTTATAGTTGGATTGATATTAACCATGTTTGTTACTATTTTCTACTCTTTGCACTTGTTTTCTTCCCTCCCATTTTTTTTCCTTTACTGGTTTAATTGAACATTTTTATGACTCCTTTGTTTATCTTCTTTTACCATATAAATAATATTTATTTGTAGAGTTTTTAGAGTCTATTTCTGAAGTTTGCATTTTCCTTCAGACTTTAATTGTTCTTACATTTTTGCATGCCTTGTAATGTTTTGGTTGAATGTTGTACATTATTTACTGGGTAATAGAAACTGAGGAATGCACACAAAAATTATTTGTTTTTGTATTCAGTAAGAGTGAACTATCCAAAACAAATTTTTTAATCCCATTTTCAAAAATAAAAAAAAAAAATACTTAGAAGCAAATTACATCGAGGAGGTACAAGACCTTTATACTGAAAACTATAAACATTGATGAAAGACATTGAAGGAGATGCAAATAAATCAAAAAAGATTATTATTCTTAAAATGTCCATGCTACAAAAAGTTATATACAAATTGAATGTAATACCTATAAAAATTAAATGCAATACCTATAAAAATTCCAATAGACTATTTCACAGAAATAGAAGACACAATTCTAAATTTAGTATAAAACTTCAAAATACCATGAGTAGCCAAATAATTCTTGAGAAAAAGAAGAATTCTTGAAGGCATTACACTTCCTGGTCTCATAATAAGTAACAAAGCTTCTGCAATCTGAAAGTGAAGTGCCACCACAAAAACAGAGAAATAGACAAATGAAACAGAATAGAAAAACCAGAAATAAACTGACACATATACAGGTCACTAATTCTGACAAGGGTACCAAGAATACACAATGGGGAAAGAAACTCCACAAATTGTTGGGAAAACTGGATCTTCACAAACAACATAATGGAATTAGAATATTATCTTATACCATATGTAAAATCACCTCTAATGAACCAAAGACTTAAATATAAAACCTAAAACTGACAAAATCCAGGGGGAAGCCTGGGACATCGGTCAAGATATTTTTTAGTACGACCCCAAAAGCAAAGAAGACAAAAGCAAAATTAACAAGTGGGACTACATTAAACTAAAAGGCTTCTGCACATAAAAAGAAACAATCAACAAATAAAAAAGACAATCTACATTTGGGATAATATATTTTTAAAGCATATGTATGATAAGAAGTGAATATCCAAAATATATAAGGAACACATACAATTCAATAACAATAAAGTTAACCCAGTGAAAAAATGAACATAGGATCTAAAAAACATTTTCCCAAGGAAGATATAGAAGTAACTCATACCTAAGTTTCTTTGAATCTGAGTCTTCTGGGCTGCTCTTCTTACTTTGGACTAAGTAAACTCTAAATAATACTTTAGGCCTCAGTCTCTTCCTTTTAGGTTTACATTTCTGGCCCTGTGAGCAGGATTCAGAGTAACTTCTCCCGACCCCCGAGTGAGTGATGCTCAGTATCAACATAAACATATTGCATTCTCTCCATCTTCAGAAGTCCCATTAAGTGTTTCAAGTGAGTGCTCCTGAATTTAGATCTCCCACTCCGTGATTGAAGGTCTAGACTTTATTTGGGATATTTTCCAACTCCCTTTTTTCCACCCTCAAGAGTGAAAACTTCTGTCTTTGTCTTTGAACAAAAGATTTGGGTAAGGAGATCTGCAGAGAACTGCCTTTTTCTGCCTCTGTCTCACAGCAGGAGGCTGAGGTCAAAGGATTGATACTTAGGCAATGTTGGTTTTGTTTCACACAGCATGCTTTTAACATTGCAACTGTTTCCTATTGCTTAAAAATTTAGACTTAGTTTTTTTATTTGTGACTAATTCCTATTAGTTCTTAATTGAAATATGGTGAGTTCTCTTGCCCCAAAGAAAACAGGGTGAGTTCTCTTTTCCCAAAGAAAAGAGGTGATTTGCTCACTCTGACCCATTTGAGTGCTCCAAGTGACTGGAGACTTTGCAGACGTGTCTGAGTCATTACCCATGATGTGACACAGTCTCATAGGGACCTTACCACTGGAAGAACATTTTTAAGGGATGACTCTTCTGTTCCTCCAGATGGGTATGAGGAACTGACCCACAACTCCCCATAATATGAGCACTCTGCTGTCACTTGGCACTTAGAGGCAGTCCAAGACACATATGCAAGTGATTTATGATACTTGGGTAAAACCTAGAGGAGTGACACTCATAAGCAGCACACTTTTTACCCACATATATTCCTGACTTTGGCCACTTTTGAAAAGCTCCTAGATTATAAAAAAAATCAGGCTTCAAAATTCAAGCAGTCTTTTACAAAACAACCACCATTAGAAACACCAGCTAGATTTATGTATGACACTTATGGGACAACTCCTTGTAAATATCTAGAAGAGTGGACTCACCTAACCCAGAATAGTCATAAGCAACAATGACCAGAATTATGATCTTTTGAAATGATTAACAATTTATTTACTTGCACAACTGGAAAAAGATAGTTTGAATAGCAGAGTTACTTCTAATGGCACTTAAAAACTTGTAAAAGAAATCTTGAGAGAAAAAAATTACATTCAAGGCATAAGTAAAAGGATATTTGAAAGTATTTAAAAATATTTTCAAGACTTTTTTCTTATTGCCTTCAACTGCTCCTTCTCCTTCTATCCTTGTTATCTGAACTCATTCCTTTCTGCTTGCTCCTTTGGCTCCCATATATATCTTAGGCAGATTTTTTTTTTCCCCTTTGGAATTCCACAATGCACACATTTTCTTCTTTTAGAGAGAAGAAAATGCATTTAAATTTTGAATAAAGTAAACAAATGAAAAAACTATAGAATGAGAATAACACTACTGAGATTACAAAAATACAGATCCAACAAATTATTTTCTAAACCAGAGGTAATGAATGGAATTGATGATTTATTGACTGTTTATCAGACAATACCCTTTAAATGCCCCACACTCCTTTGGAGATGTAAATCTTTTAATGTATTTGAAATGCTAACATCCAGGGAATTAACTAAGCCGCATTCCATTTGAAATAAGATCTGAAACAAGTTAAAATATGTCAAATGCTCAAAAGACCTGCTTTGGATGTCCTGCAGGATTAAAAACAACAACAGCAGCAACAACAAAAGGGCAGATCACTTGAGGTCAGGAGTTTGAGATCAGCCTGGCCAATATGGTGAAACCCCATCTCTATTAAAAACATAAAAGTTAGCCAGGCATTGTGGCGTGCACCTGTAATCCCAGCTACTGGGGAGGCTGAGGCAGGAAAATCGCTTGAACCCGGGAGGCAGAGGTTGCAGTGAGCTGAGATTGTGCTACTGCACTCCAGCCTGGGTGACAGAGTGAGACTCTGTATTAAAACAAACAAACAAACAATAAAAACCTATATTATTTGTAACCCAATCTGTGTAGAGTCAGGTGTTAACTTTTTGTCCATTGTCACTGCCATGTGTATTTGCTGAGCTATTCTTTATTTTTTGTTGCAATTATGTTATCTGTTAATTATAAAGGCTGAGCATGGTGGCACATGCCTGTAATCCTAGCACTTTGGGATGTCAAGGCAGGCAGATCACTTCAAGTCAGGAATTTGAGACCAGCCTGGCCAGCGTGGTGAAACCCTATCTCTACTAAAAATACAAAAATTAGCCAGGCGTGGTGGCGGGTGCCCGTGGTCCCAGCTGCTCAGGAGGCTGAGGCGGGAGAATTGCTTGGACCTGGGAGGCGGAGGTTACAGTGAGCAGAGATCACACCACTGCACTCCAGTCTGGACAGCAGAGTGAAACTGTCTCAAAAATAAATAAGTAGATAAGGATAAAATGAGATAAGTCTTGCCCTGTTGCCCAGATGGGAGTGCAGTGGCACAATCAAGGCTCACTGAAGCTTCAACCTCCCAGGCTCAAGCGATCCTCCCATCTCAGCCTCTTGGGTGACTGGGACTGTGGGCGCACACCAACACCCCCTGCTAACTTATTTTTTGTGGAGACAGAGGTCTCACTATGTTACCCAGGCTGGGAATTTGTTCTTGAAGAAGCAGGGTAAATGGTGAGAGTATCCTTGTTCATGGCATAGAGGGGACTGGGTTGAGACAGGAATGCTGAGGCACCATCCCTTTCCATTCCTCCCTTAATTCTCATCAGAGTTCCCAAGTGGGACGAGACGGTGTCTTCTGCGCAGCTGGACTTCAACCAGGCTCTTCTGGAACAGCTCAGCCAGGATGAGTTGAGCAAGTTCAAGTCTCTGATCAGGACCGTATTCCTGGGAAATGTGTTACAAAAGATTCCCCCAGACATAGGTAGACAAGGCTGATGGGAAGCAACTGGAAGAAATCCTCACTAGCCATTGCCACAGCTACTGGATGGAGATGGAGACCATCCAGGTCTTTGAAAAAATGCACCAAGCAGATCTGTCTGATAAAGTAAAGGATGAACTCAGAGAAGCCGCTTTGAAATCAAACCTGCATCATTAGGGAAAACACGGAAAGAAGAGCCAAAACCTGCAGACCTGAAAGAAATGCCGGAACGTTTCGAAGCAGAAGCACTAGAGTTTTTAGAAACAAAGGAAGATGACACCAGCCTGAGAGAAGCTAAACAAGCATTGAAAGGAGAAAAGCCAGGTAAAGAGGATAGGTACAGAAGTATATTGAAAACAAAGTTCCGGCAAATGTGGAAAACCTGGCCTGGAGACAGCAAAGTGGTCCATATAGTGGCTCAGAGATACAAGATGCTGATCCCGTTCAGCAACTCCAGGGTGCTTCCTGCGCCCTCCCCACACACGTGTGCTGCATGGTCCTGCGGGCCTTGGGAAAACCACGCTGGCCAAGAAATTAATGCTGGACTGGACAAAGGACAACTTCAGCCAGAAATTCAGATAGGCTTTCTACCTCACCTGCAAGTAGCTCGTCTGCCTGGGCCCATGCAGTTTTGCAGAGCTGGTCTTCAGGGACTGGCCTGAATTGCAGGATGACATTCCAAACATCCTAGCCCAAGCACAGAAAATCCTGTTCGTGGTCGAAGGCTTTGATGAGCTGGGAGTCCCACCTGGGGCGCTGATCCAGGACATCTGCGGGGACTGGGAGAAGCAGAAGCCGGTGCCGGTCTTCCTGGGGAAGTTGCTGAAGAGGAAGATGTTATCCAAGGCCGCCCTGCTGGTCACCACGTGGCCTGGGGGCCCTGAGAGACCTCCGGCTCCTGGTAAGGGTGGAGGGGTTCCTGGAGGAGGACAGGAGGGCATATTTCCTGAGACACTTTAGAGACGAGGACCAAGCCATGCATGCCTTTGAGCTGACGAGAAGAAACGCGGTCCTGTTCCAGCCTGTATCGGTGCCCACGGTGTGCTGGATCATGTGCACGAGTCTGAAGCTGCAGAGGTAGAAGGGGAAGACCACCCCCCCAACTCTCCCCACCCGCACGGGGCTGTTCCTGCACTTCCTTGCCGCGGTTCCGCAGTGCACACAGCTCTGCGGCGCGCTGCGGGCGCTGAGCCTCCTGGCTGCTGAGGGCAAATGGGCGCAGATGTCCGTGCTCCGTGGAGAGGACTTGGCAAGGCTCGGGATGCAAGAGTCCGACATCGGCCAGTCCCTGGACAGAGGCATCCTCCGCCAGGACAGAGTCTCTAAAGGCTGCTACTCCTCCATCCACCTCAGCTTCCAGCAGTTTTTCACTGCGCTGTTCTGCACCCTGGAGAAGGAGGAGGAGGAGGACAAGGACGGCCACGCCTGACACACTGGGGACGTGCAGAAGCTGCTTTCCAGAGAAGAAAGACTCAAGAACCCCGACCTGATCTAAGCAGGACACTTCTTATTCGGCTTCGCCAACGAGAAGAGAGCCAAGGATTTGGAGACCACTTTTGGCTGCCTGATGTCACCGGAGATCAAACAGGAATTACTGTGATGAGACATAAATTGTGAAAAGGATGAACACTCAACAATGACAAACCTGAAGGAGCTGTTGTGCTGTCTGTATGAGTCTCAGGAGGAGGAGCTGGTGAAGGGGTTGACGGCGCCGTTCAAAGAAATATCCCTGCACTTAAATGCAGTAGACATTATGCTGTTTTCATTCTGCCTCAAGCATTGTCGAAACTTGCAGAAAATGCCACTGCAGGTAATAAAGGCAAAGCTCTGGGAGAATGTCACTGTGTCTGAATCAGATGCTGAAGTTGAGAGATCCCAGGATGATCAACACATGCTTCCTTTCTGGACCGACCTTTGTTCCATATTTGGCTCAAATAAGGATCTGATCGTTGTAGAAATCAATAAGCTTTCTTAGTGCCTCACTAGTAAGAATCCTGTGTGAACAAATAGCATCTGACACCTGTCGTCTCTGGAGAGTGGTGTTCAAAAACATTTCCCCAGCTGATGCTTATCGGAACCTCTTCCTAGCTCTTTGAGGTCACAAAACTGTAACATATCTGGCCCTTCAAGGCAATGACCAGAATGATGTGCTTCCTGCATTGTGTGAGGTCTTGAGACACTCAAAATGTAACCTGCAATATCTCCGGTTGGTGTCTTGTTCTGCCACCACTAAGCAATGGGCTGAACTCTCCTTGGCCCTTGAAGTCAACCAGTTCCTGACATGTGTAAATCTCTCCCACAATGAGCTCTTGGATGAGGGTGCCAAGTTGCTGTACACAACTTTAAGACACCCAAAATGCTTCCTGCAGAGGCTGTTGTTGGAAAACTGTCACTTTACAGAAGCCAATTGCAAGAACTTTGCTGCTGTTTTGGTTGTCAGCCAGGAGCTGACACACCTGTTCTTGGCCAAGAACCCCCGCGTGGGGATACAGGGGTGACATTTCTGTGTAAGGGCTTGAGTAACCCCAAGTGTAAACTACAGACCCTGGTGCTGTGGGACTGCAATATAACTGCAATAGCTGCTGTTATCTCGCAGTGGTTCTCCAAGAAAAATCAAGCCTAACGTGCTTGGATCTGGGACTGAATCACATAGGAGTTACTGGAGTGAAGCTCCTATGTGAGGCTTTGAAGAAACCACTGTGTAACTTGAGATGTCTGTGATTGTGGTGGTGTTCTATCCCTCCATTCAGTTGTGAGGACCTCTGCTCTGTGCTCAGCTGCAACCAGAGCCTCGTCACTCTGGACCTGAGCCAGAATCCCTTGGAGTCTAGTGGAATCTTTGCTGTTTGAAACCTTAACACATCCAAATTGCACCCTGAAGACACTCAGGTTGAAAATAGATGACTTTAATGATGAACTTGATAAGCTGCTGGAAGAAATAGAGGAAAACAACCCACAACTGCCTGTTGATACTGATAGACGTGATCCCTGGGGGGATGGGGAGGGGGAAGCTTCCTTCTCATTACTTCATTATCTGAATCCCCCTAGAGTCATTCATTCTCAATGAAGTCATGGATTTTCCAGGTGTTGATGAACCACCTGTGGCTCCTCCCCTCCCCCACCCCCACTTCTTAGGGATAATGAGTTGATTGCCTGGCTAGATGTTTTAACTATGGTTCTGCCTCTGTTTTACCTAGAATGTGCGCATGTCCTTAACCTTGGTATATATGAAATATATGTATCATGGGTATATTGAGAGAAATAAAGGTGAGAGCACTCACCAAAAAAAAAAAAAAAAACAAACTCCATCTTTTGGCAAGAATTCCATACTTTCATTGCCAACACCCAGATTCCATTTCTGGTCAGAAAACCAATCCCATTTGTATAATTTTTGACCTTTTGGGGTACTCATTTGTTATTGATTATTTTCCCTTCCATTAATCCTTTTTGATTTCCTGTCTTTTTTCATCTATGGGGCATATGGAGAGTTTGGACCTTCATACTTGAGTGCTCACTGAGAAGCATAGGGGCTAGAAAATATGACCAGATGGAAATGTGAGTTGTAATCCACTTAGAGCTGGTGAAACTTCCCTTTTTTGAGCTATCTTACCAGTGGTTCTGAGTCTTGTGAAGGCTGCTTTGCACTTCTTTGGAGTGTGAAAGGAAAATAAATTTTGAAGCCCCAAACTCACTAAGCCAAAGGAAAACGTCAAGCAGGGAACTGGGTCATGCAAACATGCCTCCCACTTTTGTTCCTAGATGAGATGGATACAAAGATGAAAAGCTACATACTTCCTTCACATTTTGCCCACAAGGAAATTTTTTTGTGAGCCCCAAGATCTTTACTGTAAAGCATTTCTGTTAAAGTTCACCATGGCAATGTAAATTGATAACTTATCTTCACAGGTATGGAGGACATAGGACAGAACTAAAAGTCATCCCTCTACCCACCTAAGACAAACACATATCTGATCGTTTTCTCTGTTCTATTGTCTATGTTATCTTATGTCAAAAGGCAGAGTCACTGAGCCAGACAAATATATAAATGACTATTTTCCCATCCTACCTTTTCACATGAAAATTGTGTGTTTCTCAAATATTGCACCCTTTCTCCTTTAAATTTGAAGCCCTCATAATCATCTTGGAAGACAGGCATACACCAGTGTTCCAGGCATACATACTTAACTTTGGCAAATAAACTTCTTAAAATAATGGAGGTTTGCCTCTGTCATTGTCTTTGATTGACGTCTGGTAACCACAGAGGGATCCTGAGTGAAGGTTGCCAAGACCTGAAGCAGCTCTCCTATTGAGGCAGGAGAATAGGGGCTGGAGACAGGGAAACTAAGGGCTTCCCAGAACTAAATCAGATGGAAAAACCCCAACTTTCTAAGACCAAGTAAATAACTTTGTAGCTCTACTGCAGCTATGGCAGGAAACATCCGCTTCATTTGCCTTGGGGCTACATCAAGTATATAACTTTATAACCTCACTTTATCCTCTTAGTTTGTGTAGGGTGTACACCAAGTAAATAACTTTGAAACTTCACTGCAGCCTCTTCATTTATGTAGGGTGTATATCAAGTAACAAATGGGAAACCTCTAGGGGATATTTAAACCCCAGAAAATTCTGTAATTGGGTCCTTGAGCTGCTTGCTCAGGCCACTCCCATCCTGTAAAATGTTCTTTGGTTTTCAATAAATTTCTGCTTCTGTTTCTTCATTTTTTCCTAGTTTTGTTTGTGCATTTTGTCCAATTCTTTGTTCAAAGCACCAAGAACCTGGACACCCTCCACAGGTAACATATTTTGGTGAGCCAGCCAGGCAGTAAGCCCAAAGTTTGGGATTCATTTTTCTCCTTTTACTTTCTCCTCCATACAGGGGAATCTCTGTCTCGCTTTTCCTTTCCAACTCAGGACCCTTGGTGGGCAGGGCAGCACCTAAACACAGATGTAACTGCAGGTTTCTGATCAGGGCCACGTTCCTGTGTTGCCTGAAGGCTGAGGAGTGAATGGAGAAGTTGCTCTGCCCAGAAAGGGGAAGGACTCTTTTCTATCTTTTCTGTTTGTGGTTCCTGATCTCTACATGTGGCACAGCTCCTCCGGGTGAACCTGCATCCATTTCAGGTCATTTAAATCCTCGTTTGTTATGCTGAATTCTTCCCTTCCTCTACTTGACTAAGTGTTGCGGGAAGTCAGGGACCCCAAATGGAGGGACCGGCTGGAGCCGTGGCAGAGGAACATAAATTGTAAAGATTTCATCTTAATATGGACATTTATCCATTCTCAAATAATACTTTTATAATTTCTTATGCCTGTCTTTACTTTAATATCTTAATCCTGTTATCTTCGTAAGCTGAGAATGTGCATCACGTCAGGACCACAGTGATAATTGTGTTAACTGTACAAATTGACTGTAAAACATGTGTGTTTGAACAATATGAAATCAGCGCACCTTGAAAAAGAACAGAATAACAGCGATTTTTATGGAACAGGGAAAGACAACCATAAGGTCTGACTGCCTGCGGGGTCAGGCAAAAAGAGCCGTATTTTTCTTCTTGCAGAGAGCCTATAAATGAATGTGCAAGTAGGAAAGATATCACTAAATTATTTTCCTAGCAAGGAATATTAATATTAATACCCTGGGAAAGGAATGCATTCCTGGGGGGAGATCTATAAACGGCCGCCCTGGGAATGTCTGTCTTGTGCAATTGAGATAAGGGCTAAGATACACCCTGGTTTCCTGCAGAGCCCTCAGGCTTACAAGGATGGGGAAAAACTCTGCCCTGGTAAATTTGTGGTCAGACCAGTTCTCTGCTCTTGAACCTTGTTTTCTGTTGTTTTAGATGTTTATCAAGACAATATGTGTACCACAGAACATAGACCCTTATCAGTGGTTCTGCTTTTGCCCTTTGCCCTGTGATCTTTGTTGGACCCTTATCAGTGGTTCTGCTTTTGACCTTTGTCCTGTTCCCTAAGAAGCATGTGATCTTTGTTAAACCCTTATTAGTGGTTCTGTTTTTTTCCCTTTGAAGCATGTGATCTTTGTACCTACTCCCTGTTCTTACAAGCCTTCCCCTTTTGAAATCCTTAATAAAAACCTGCAGGTCTGAGACTCAGGTGGGCATCATGGTCCTACTGATATGTGATGTCATCCCCAGCAGCCCAGCTGTAAAATTCCTCTCTTTGTACTGTCTCACTTTATTTCTCAGCTGGCTGACACTTACTGAAAACAGAAAGAACCTATGTTGAAATATTGGGGGATGGTTCCCCCAATAGCTAAGAAAAAAAAAAAAAGAAACCCACTCAGCCTCCAGTTCCTATCATTACAGTTCATGGCTATCACTGTAGTAAAACAGGAAGCATGGGAAAGCATGGCCTTATCAAAGTATAAGGATGCTAAACGTCAGAGATTATACCCAGGAACCAAAGGAAAGCTCATAGAAAGTAATTGCCTCTGAAGGGAAAACAAAAAAAGTGGTACCGGTGCCCACATAAGGTCAGAGATTTCTGACACTTTAAGACTGGACCCCAAAAGGGGATGCCCCCGGGGGATCCAACTCCAGACCTTCACCTCTCCAAAGGGGATGCCCTGGGTAGAGGTTCTGAGGTCCAGTACTAAGCCCTTTCTAAAATTTTCTCTCACAGATCACAATGGCAACTTTGGTGATGCTGTTTGGCACCAATATTGTTTGGAATCTGGAGTTAGCTGTTGAGTGGAAAAGTGGGATGAAGTTGCATGTATCCAGGCTTTTGTGCTGCTCTTCTAAGCAAAGGATTGGCCCCCGTGTTCTTTAGAGTCTGAGGAGGTTTGGCCTTTAAAATTGAAACTGCCGTGAAGACTTCTTTACCCAAAACTTTGGTTCACAGCCTTTATTGGATTATCTATTGGGGCAAACAAAGTAAAAGCAGTGAGTTTGTCTTACTATCTCATGGCTAGAGTTACAAGGTAAAAGCTATTAGATCTTCATTTGTGTGTGCGTATACATGTCTAGATGTGTTTATTTGTGTGTATACTTATTGTTATATATTGTGTCTACCAAATTGGCTTATAAGTAAAAAAGAGCTCATAAATTAAATAAGTCCAAGCAATTTTCAGGTTCATGTGACTTAAGTATAACTTTACTAAATGAACTGGTTTTAAAATTATTGATCATTATTGGTTAAATTAAAATAGAAATGCCTTCAGAAATGACAGCATAAATTTTTTTCTGTATTTTATATTGGTCTTTGCCAGATATTTTGAGGTGTTAGGGTTTAGCATAAAAGTTTATAAAACTATAAATCTAGCCAAAACAAAATGATCTTGGTTTGCATGCCTTCATTTTTTTTTTTTTGGACAAATGAGAGTAATTTAATGTTTTTAGCTAAATCTTCTGAGTTATTGGCAAAAATGCCTATGAATTTAACTTTGAGGCTCTTAGTTAGGTTTAGGTGAGCATCTGATGTTCATTGGCTATTCATAACATGGTTAACAAGAAAGTAACTTTAAATGATAGTGTCTAATATCTCAGTTTACAGAAATAATCTAGATAAACTGTTAAAATTAAAATAATTGAGTATGGTGAATGGGATAAAAGTTTTAGGTAAGCTTTTTCTGTAAATCAAAATCTTAAAATTATTTTTGATGCTCATTTATTATCTGGATAATTTCCAATTAAGAAAGGGCTCTGACATGAGGAACAATGCTTCTAAAATTGTAAAATTGTTCTTATATATAAATGCTCATATCTAATACTTCAGGATTTATTGCTTTTTAGGGTTTCACTAAAGTTTTAGGTTACTAATGATAAGATACCATCTCACACCAGTTAGAATGGCAATCATCAAAAAGTCAGGAAACAACAGGTGCTGGAGAGGATGTGGAGAAATAGGAACACTTTTACACTGTTGGTGGGATTGTAAACTAGTTCAACCATTATGGAAAACAGTATGGCGATTCCTCAAGGACCTAGAACTAGAAGTACCATATGACCCAGCCATCCCATTTCTGGGTATATACCCAAAGGATTATAAATCATGCTGCTATAAAGACACAAGCACACATATGTTTATTGCGGCACTATTCACAATAGCAAAGACTTGGAATCAACCCAAATGTCCATCAGTGACAGACTGGATTAAGAAAATGTGACACATATACACCATGGAATACTATGCAGCCATAAAGAAGGATGAGTTTGTGTCCTTTGTAGGGACATGGATGAAGCTGGAAACCATCATTCTCAGCAAACTATCACAAGAACAGAAAACCAAACACCGCATGTTCTCACTCATAGGTGGGAACTGAACAATGAGATCACTTGGACTCGGGAAGGGGAACATCAGACACCGGGGCCTATCATGGGGAGGGGGGAGGGAGAGGGATTGCATTGGGAGTTATACCTGATGTAAATGACGAGTTGATGGGTGCTGACGAGTTGATGGTTGCAGCACACCAACATGGCACAGTATACATATGTAACAAACCTGCACGTTATGCACATGTACCTTAGAACTTAAAGTATAATAATAATAAAAAAAGAATTCTAGTTAACACATAATTCTGTATGCAAAACGTGCCACAAAGAGTTGTGTTGTTAGTGAGAAAAAGAATATTTTTTCTAATTCAGAAATTATCTAAAAGTTTGTTCAAATTACAGATTTGAAAAGGTTATTTATGAAACAATATAGTAAGGAACCAGTAAGAGAGAAAGATGTGAAAAAAGTTTAGATAATAAAATATTCTTAAAATCTGATAGAGTTGGAGAAATTTGGCTAATTAACATTTTCATAGTTGTAGCTTTTAGTCTTGATTAAAGTCAAATAAAAATATTGTAAAGAAATGTATCAGCAGTTTTTAAATATAGTTAAGCATAAAGCCTGATATAATGTGGAGTGAAATTTCACATACATACTTGTATTCTTTCACACTGTGTTCACTGCTTTTTTGTTGTCATTTTGTTTTGTTTTTGTTTTGTTTTGTTTTTGAGATGGAGTCTTGCTCTGGAGTCCATGCTGGAGTGCAGTGAAGCAATCTCAGCTCACTGCAAACTCTGCCTCCCAGATTCACACCATTCTCCTGGCTCAGCCTCCCCAGCAACTGGGACTACAGGCACACGCCACCATGTCTGGCTAATTTTTTTGTATTTTTAGTAGAGATGGGGTTTCACCATGTTAGCCAGGATGGTCTCGATCTCCTGACCTCGTGATCTGCCTGCCAAAGTGCTGGGATTACAGGCGTGAGCCAATGCGCCCAGCCTATGTTCACTGTTTTGCACAGATATTGCTAACCCTGGAGTACTTATTGGTCACATGCCTAGAGTGAATTTCTTGATTTCACAGGATGTATGGTGATATTGGTTGACTTAAGAATATTGAATTGTGTATCAGGAATAAAATACTCATTATGTGGGTTTGAGGATCCTTGGGTAACAGTGTAAGCCCCAGGGTAGATTGAGTAAAAAAAAAAAAAAATAGGATTGGTTTCCTGTTTATTTGTTTTTGCTTCTAACTTTTATTTGTTTGCTGCTTATTCTCCTCTGGGTTTTGCTTGTGTATCCATATATATAAAACAATGGATTTTTTGTTTTGTTTTGTTTTTTATTTCCAGTGAAAGTCTTCTGTTTGGTTCTGTGAATAGTTATTTTATTTCTTTTGCATTTCTAGCAAGTCGCCATTCCTTCCGTTTATCTGGAATTCCTAGGCTACCTTTGTCATGCCTGCAGGAATTGGAACACATCAGCTTTTTAACCTTAAAGAAACTCGTTAGATACTAGGCTCCCTGATACTTTAAGTGTATTGAGTATATTTTCACAAAGAGAATTTGAGTCATATTTCTCTCTGTGTGCTTAATTTCTCCAAAATTTTAGCACTTGTGAATGTTCTTAATACATGGCAATGTGTTTGTTGGCATAGTGTCAAGCAGGATCATTAGGGGTGCTCAAGGAAGGACAACCCAGAAACCTGACATGCTGGCAAAGAGATAAGAATTTCTTACCAGTTGGACTTCTGGCCTCTCTCTGTCTCTGTGCAAACTGGTTGAATGAATGGTAAAAATTACTGTTTATCTCGTCTGTAAAATTTTGATTAATGTGAAAAGAAATTCTGAGACTAGTCTTAAGCTGCAGCAAATTTGGTATATTTTGTGCTATAAATTTGTCTTTCTGTGTTGTTCTGTCATGAAGAGGAGTACTTTGGGAAAGAATATGGTCTTACGACCCCATAAGCTCACTGCTCAATATGACCCAGCAGGCTAGTCAGTAACAAACTTTGCTGCAGGCCACTGAAACAAAAATATCTGGATGAGGTCTCCATCTTGTTTTGTGTTCCCAGGAGGTTGACCTTGTAACCATGTGGCAGTACTTTCTCTTAGTCTCTGCCATCCAGAAGAAGAATTCTGGGGTTCATGTCATAGTTAGCTCTAAAAATTGTCTTCAGTAGTTGGAAGCCTTTACAAGCTTATAATGAACTACTCTAGACTCCTTCTCTGAGGGACAGTGGAAAATGCCCAGGGTTGTGGCTCAGAAGCTGGGGCTTTGTCATTTTACAGTGGTGGCCCAGGTTCAATCCTGGCTTGGGGAATGAGTCCTTTCTGGTCACAGATGTGTGACTTTTACTGTTTGTTGTTTCTCTTTCCCTCCATGAACTGTCTTGAAATTGTCTTTCTCTGAGCACCTTGGACATTACCTTAGGTAATATTCAAAAGACAGAAATATTGGCCACTTAGTGTGGCTAAAGTTGGGTAATAAGAGACTTAAAAGAGTTTTTTTTTTTTTTTTTTAGAGTGCTATGGTTAAAGTCAGCTTAATTAAAAGTGGATATCCAAATCTTGTTTTTTTGGGAATTATTTTTTCTCAGTCAACTGAATTACTTTCTTTCATTTTGTCTTGTCACTCTTAATGCACACATTTGAGGCCCTAAGATAACTTCTGGTAGACTGGGACTCCTTGAGAAAAACAGATGAGGTGCCATAAGACCCCATTTTGGAAAAACCTCTGTTTTTTCTGTTTTCCTCATGAAACCCTAGTAATTAAAAGTGGATAGATCCCTCTCAAAATCTAAGGCTCTGTTCTGTTATGCATTGTGTTATCACATGATTTTGAGTTTGTTGGGGAGTATCTGAAATTACTTCTCATTATGAGAGAGCTTTGCTGTGTAATAATTACGTAGGAAATACACTTTTGAGGATGGCTAATGGCAGTTATCTGGGTGATACTCAGCTCTTTGCACATTTGGATTAGAGAAGCATGCTCTTGACCACCTAGAAGTTATGGAAATTTCTCCACGCCCCTCTGAGAGATAAGACTCCCAGGGTAGATGGCTGATTGCTTCTTTTTATGATCCAGTGTCTGGTATAAAAATGGGACCCTTAATTTTGGGGATCTGTATTTTACATCCAGCTGTGCCTGCTTATTAAACCCTAGAAACTACATGTTTTCCTAGCCCTGTTTTTTGAAGGGCTCTACCCTGAGGCCAGTAATCCAATTAAAAAACAGGCAAATGAAAAATCTTACAATTGTTAGATCTCCTGTCTATGTAGTTATATATGTGTTTTGTGTGTAATGTTTATATAAAAGAGCTCTAAGTAATTGGCTTAAAGAAAAATAAGCACTTAGATCAAATATTTTGAAAGAAAAATAAAAGCTGTAAAGCCTTTTAGTTCACATGACTTTAGTAATCTTTGGGAATTAAAAACAGTTTTAAAGCTTATTGGTAAAATAAAGACATTTGATCGAAAGTAGGCTGGTCGAATATTAAGTTTGCTAAATGCTTTAAGGTCACATAAACTGCTTCTTTGGGCTTTTAAAAATTGTTTGACTTGCCTGCTTTACAGGTACATAAGGACTGGAGACATGTGAACTTGGTCATGCCCCTAGCTATGATGGAAATAGCCAGAACTTATAGGCACCTAGTACATATTTAATGACTTACCAGGTTTTTCACCAAAATTAAAAGGTAATGAAAGACTTTTCTTTGCCTTTTGAATAAACTACCAAAAAAAAAAAAAAAAAAAAGTGGGGGTAGGGTGGGGGGAAGATAAGAGACAGATTGTTTGGAAAACTAAGATTTCCTTCTATCAGTTAGTAAACGTTTTTGCCTTTTAAAATTTTTGAGTCATCATTTTGGCTAAATGAATGGCTTATTATAATATGAAATTCTATTTCATAATATCAAGTGTTTTAAACGTTTAATATATTTTATAGTCTTCCCAAAATCAAATTTCAGCTTTGAAATTGTCTTTTCTGGCCTCTAACATTGAGATGCTATAGAGGTCCCCTGAAGCATGAAAAAGGAGGTAAACAAGATTATTTGACATGTTTAGTTATGTGGAAACATTGTTAAAATAAAAAATAATGTTTAATCTTCTTCAGGTTATATTTTTGTGAATGATATTAATATTGAATACCAAGAAAATACTTTGTCAGGTTTTCATTTAAATCAACTGATACTGAAATTTTTGGATATATAATCTGAATAAACTCCTTGTTCTAAGTCAAATTACTTATGCTAACTCATTAGTTATCAGTGCTATGTACCTAAATTGGAGAAACCACTAGTATTCAAGAGGACATAAGTCCAATGTTAAGCATGGACTCATGGGGAATCAGGATGGCATCTTTGTCTTTTCTGAGTCTTAAAAGCTTTTGTTATTAAAGGTAATGCATTCCATTATTCACCATGGAAAAGATAAAATGATCCCAATTAAATATATTTTGGTGTGCTTACTGATGAATTCCTAAAATAGTTTATAATCAATGTTTAGCTTGTCAAATCCATATTTCTGGGTAGACGATCAAAGCTTTGGGTGCATTTGACTACCTGATGGGCCATTTGAACATCTCAATTTTCATTTTCACTGCATATTTTCTGGTTATATAAAAGCTTTCTCATGCAAGAGCTTTCATACACAAGTGAGAACCTGACCAAAAAGGGAGAATTTTTTTAAACAAAAATATGGGAGGACATTGTTTTGGACTGAGCTCATGTGCTAGGCCCCAACAGATCAAACCGAACTGAAATAGAGTCGCTCATGCTAAGACATTAAGGAAACACGTATATCCCAGAACAGACCAGGATTTTTCTCCTGCAAATCTCTATAAGAAACATTCCTGACAGCATACGTATCCACCCTCTGAAGTTCCCCTTAAATATTTTAACCAAATTCATTTCCTCTCGCCTAGAGACCATCAAGCTTCAGATGATCATGTGACGAGAGTTACAGCCAGTTCCAAGTAAAGATATCACCCTTGGTTATCAAGAAGCTACCCTATCTTCACTAGAAAGATCAGGACAAGAGTTCCATGATCCCCAGTAGGTAAGGACTATGCTCCAAGCCAGCATGAAGCAGTTCCAGAAGAAAGACCATTGGTTCCTCTGCCTCCCATAATTGTAGGCATCACGTCTTTCCAGGGAGAAGATGAGGCAGAGATTAGGGTCTCAAAGCAGGGAACCTAAGGACTTCCTAGAACTAAATCAAATGGAAAACCCCCAACTTTATAAGACCAAGTATATAACTTTGTGACTCTACTTCAGATATGAAAGGAAACATCCTCTTCATTTGCATAGGATGTGCATCAAGTAAATAACTTTGTAACCTTACTTCATCCTTGTCATTTGCATAGAGTGTACACAAAGTGAATAACTTTGTAAATTCACTTCAGCCTCTTCATTTACATAGAGAATGCATCAAATAACCAGTGGGAAACCTTTAGAGGATATTTAAACTCCCTAAAGTTCTGTAACTGGACCGTTATGGCACTTGTTCAGGCTCACTCCCACTCTGTGGAGTGTGCTTTCATTTTCAATAAATCTCTGCTTTTTTTTGCCTCATTCTTTCCTTGCTTTGTTTGTGTGTTTTGTTTAATTCTTTGTTCAAAACAGCAAGAACCTGAACGTCCTCCATCAGTAACACTATTGGTGCTTGATACTGGCTTTGGGCTCTTTATAGCTCAAAATGATAAAACAATTTGCTGAGGTCTGGGACCTCCTTTCTCACAAGATCCCTGAACTTTCGAAATTTTTTAGTTTGGGGACTGAGGTTTAATTTTCTGCCAAAAAAAAAATTATGTTTTCCTGAGAGTTTCTGCTTGCTTCTATTGATGAAAATAGTTAAACTCTGTAAAATATTTAAAGATATTATTTCTGAACCATATATGAGTGACCATGACCCTCAGGAGGTCCTGGAAACATGTGCCTAATGTGGTCAAATACATGAAAAAAAAATACTTCGATTTAGTCCAGAAATGTGGGACACCTCAAAACGGAAGGAGGGGTGCTTCTAGGTTATAGGTAGATTTAAAAGTTTTCTGGCTGACAACTCTTTGAGTTTATCCAAACACCTGGGATCAACAGAAAAAAAATTCTGGGTTGTTATAAGTGATTGTGGAAACCACAGTTTTATCATGCAGATAAAGCCTCTAGGTAGCATTTTAAAAAGGAGCTGAAAAGGGGACAAAGTGAGAAGGTAATATTCCCCTGAAGTCTAGCCATCTCTGGCCAAATTCTTCTCCGAAGTTATGCCATTAAGCTGTCCCTCTGAAGTCAAGCTGCTTCTCTCTGATGTCCAGCCATAGTCTCTGATGTCCAGCTGCTTCTCATTTCTCTGCTGGCTGACCCTGAGGTTTTTATAAGCAGAAAATGGGAGGTGAGGTGGGCCATGCATGGTTTTGGAAAAGGCAACATTCAAGCAGAAAAACAGGCATGTTAAGTTTTCACTTTAGGCCCTGGTTTCAGGCTATTCAGCTTAAACGTTGGGCCCTTGACAGGGATCTGTTCTTTTCTGCCCAGAATTTCTCTGCCTCCTGTTCATATCACTGATACACTGTGCCAGGTAGCTGTGACATGGGTGGACCAACAGGTTCAGGGAGTAATGGCTGGAAAAACTAGGTCTGCAAGTGGCACACTTTGGGCCCAACACACTCCCTCACTTGGTCAAATCTCAAAGAGAACTCTAAATTATGGAGAACTAGGCCTCTAAGTTGGCTAAAACCCCTGCATCTCGGGAATGTAAAGTTCTACCCTTCGAAACTCTGGTAAGACATATGCAAAATACTTCTGGTGAATTGTCATGTGAATATTTAATTAAGTAGACGATTATAACCAAAGCAGATCCTAAGTTACAATGGCGTAGATGAGGATTTTTTTGAGATGCCCAGTTAAATGTACCTGAGAATTAGAATGGAAAATGCTGACACAAAAGCTAAACAAACAAAATGTGAGAGCTACTTTCAATGGTACCTAGAGAGAAGCAAAAAACGGGGGAGAAAGACCACCTCATCATCAAGGAGGCCAACAAACAACTTAGAAATGCTAACCAATAACTCTCAAATGTTTTATCTCTCTCAAATAAATCTTCATAATTTCCTTTTTTCTAATTTAATTTTTTTTAAGTTCCAGGATACAGGTGCAGGATGTGCATGTTTGTTACATAGGTAAATTTGTGTCATGGTGATTTGGTGCACCTATCAACCCATCACCTAGATATTAAACACAGCATGCATTAGCTATTTATTCTGATGTTCTGCCTTCCCCACCCTCCCAGCAGGTGCTAGTGTGTGTCAT
Organism: Theropithecus gelada; assembly: GCF_003255815.1. Classification (NCBI taxonomy): domain Eukaryota; kingdom Metazoa; phylum Chordata; class Mammalia; order Primates; family Cercopithecidae; genus Theropithecus; species Theropithecus gelada. The sequence continues at coordinate 1,745,391 of NC_037689.1, forward strand.
TCCCTTCCCTGTGTCCATGTGTTCCCAATGTTCAGCTCCCACTTATAAGTGAGAACATGCAATGTTTGGTTTTCTGCTCCTGTGTTAGTTTGCTGAAGATAATGGATTCCAGCTCCATGCATGTTTCTGCAAAGGATATGATCCTGTTCCTTTTTATGGCTGCACAATATTCCATAGTATTTTATGGTGTATATATGAATGGGAGTTAATTCATGATTTGGCTCTCTGCTTGTCTAATTGTTGGTGGGTAGGAATACTTGTAATTTTTGCACATCGATTTTGATCTTGAGACTTTGCTGAAGGTGCTTATTAGTTTAAGAAGCTTTTGGGCTGAGTTTATGGGACTTTCTAGATATAGGATTAGATCATCTGCATCTGCATATGTACCACACTTTTTACCCATCTATTGGTGGGCATTTGTGTTGATTCCATGTCTTTGCTATTGTGAATAGTGTTGCAATGAACATACATGTGCATGTATTTTCCCAATAGAATGATTTATATTCCTTTGGGTATATATCCAGTAATAGGATTCCTGGGTTAAATGGTATTTCTGGTTTTAGGTCTTTAAGAAAGTACCACACTATCTGCCACACTGGCTGAATTAATTTACATTCCCACCAACCGGGTAAAAGCATTTCTATATCTCCACAGCCTTACCAGCATCTGTTGTTTTTTTGACTTTTTAACAATGGCCATTCTGTCTGGCATGAGATGGTATCTCATCATGGTTTTGATTTGCATTTCTCTAATGATCAGTGGGGTTGAGCTTTATGTAATATGTTTCTTGAATGCATAAATGTGTTGCTTTGAGAAGGGTCTGTTCGTAACCTTTGCCTACTCTTTAACGGGGTTGTGTTTTTCTGGTAAATTTGTTTAGATTTCTTGTAGACTCTGAATATTAGACCCTTGCCAGATGGATAGATTGCAAAAATTTTCTCCTATTCTGTAGGCTTTCTCTTTGCTCTGATGATAGTTCCTTTTGCTGTGCAGAAACTCTTTAGTTTAATTAGATCCCATTTGTCAGTTTTTGCTTTTGTTGCAATTGTTTTTGACATTTTTGTCATAAAATATGTGACTGTACCTATGTCCTGAATGGTATTGCCTAGATTTTCTTCTAGGGTTTTTATAGTTTTGGTTTATAAATTTAAATGTTTGATTCATCTTGAGTAAATTTTTGTATAAGATGTGAGGAAGGGGTCCAGTTTCAGTTTTCTGCATATGGGTAACCAGTTTTCCGAGCCCTATTTATTAACTAGGAAATCATTTTCTCGTTGTTTGTTTCTGTCAGGTTTGTTGAAGCTCAGACGGTTGTAGATGTGTGGTCTTGTTTCTGAGATCTCTATTCTGTTCCATTGGCCTATGTTTCTCATTTTGTACCAGTACCCTGCTGTTTTGGTTACTCTAACCTGGTAGTATAGTTTGAAGTCAAGTAGCATGATGCCTCCAGCTTTTTTCTTTTTGCTTAAGATTGTTTTGGCTATACAGGGTCTCTTTTGGTTCCATATAAATTTTAAATTAGTTTGTTTCTGATTCTGTGAAGAATGTCAGTGGTAGTTTAATGGGATTACCATTGAATCTATAAACTTTAATTAGTTTTGGACAGTATATCCATTTTCATGATATTGATTCTTCCTATCCATGAGCATAAAATGTTTGGTTTGTGTCCTCTCTGATTTCCTTGAGTAGTGGTTTGTAGTTCTCCTTGAAGAGGTTTTTCACCTTCTTTGCTAGCTATATTTGTATTTTATTTTCTTTGTGGCAATTCTGAATGGGACTTGATTCATTATATAGCTCTCTGCTTGTCTATTGTTGGTATACCGGTATATTTGTAATTTTTGCACATTGATTTTCTATCCTGAGACTTCGCTGAAGTTCCTTATTAGTTTAAGAAGATTTTGGGCTGAATTGATGGGATTTTCTAGATATAGGATTATGTCATCTGCAAAAAGAGACAATTTTACTTTCTTTCCTCCTATTTGAATATCATTTATTTCCTTCTCTTGCCTGAATGCCCTGACCAGAATTTCCAATACCATTTTAAATGTAAGTGGTGAGAGAAGGGATCCTTATCTTGTGCTAGTTTTCAAAGGCAATGCTTCCAGCTTTTGCACATTCAGCATGATACTGGCTGTTGGTTTGTCATAAATGGCTCTTTTTATTTTGAAATATGTTCCATCAATACTTAGTTTATTGAGAATTTTTAACATGAAGGTATGTTGAATTTTTTTATCAAATGCTTTTTCTACATCTATTGATAATCATGTAATTTTAGTCTTCAGTTCTGTTTATGTAATGAATTACATTTATTTATTTGTGTATGTTGAACCAGCTTACATCCCACAGAAGAAGCCAACTGGATTGCGGTGGATAAGCTTTTTGATGTGCTGCTGGATTTGGTCTGCCTGCATTTTATTGAGGATTTTTGAATCAATGCCCATCATGCATATTGGCCTGAAGTGTCCTTTGTTTGTTATAGCTCTGCCAGGTTCTGGTATCAGGATAATGCTGACCTCATAAAATGAGTTAGGAAAGAATCCCTCCTTTTCAGTTGTTTGAAATAGTTTTAGAGGAAATGATACCAGTTGCTCTTTGTACCTCTGGTAGAATTCAGTTGTAAATTTGTCTGGTCCTGGGCTTTCGTTCTTTTTTTTTTTTTTTTTTTTTTTTTGGTTGGTAGGCTACTCATTACTGCCTCCATTTTAGAACTTGTTACTGGTCTATTCATTCAGGGATTCATATTTTTTCTGGTTCAGTCTTGGGGAGGGGGGTGTATTTGTCCAGGAATTTATCCATTTCTTCTAGATTTTCTAATTTATTTGCATAGAGGTGTTTATAGTATTTTCTGATGGTTGTTTGTATTTCTGTGAGGTCTGTGGGGATATCTTTTTTATTATGTTTTATTGTGTTTATTTGAAATTTCTCAGAATTTCTTACTTCCCATTTGGTGCCCCCCACACCTCCACCTCCACTCTCACTTTACTCTGATCTTTCTGAACTTCCTTGACCAGATCAATTTTCTCTTTCTCCTGCTTGTTCCAATCTACCATCTTTCCCTCTTTGTCTGCCACTCACTCAAGAGAAGTCAGAAGAGAGCCTATCTTCCACGACTCTACCTCCTGCTGATTCCCTGATATCCCTGGTGGCAACTTCTCATCTGGAAGATGAAGGAAACGGGGACCCTGCAAGAACATCTTATATGATTATTCTTTTTCAGGAACAACTGGTGCAGGTAAGGAAACCCCATTGATTGTCTATCAACCCTGGTCAAAGGCTGAGTTTTAGGGAATAGTTCAAGAATTTTCTGATCCCCATAAATATCCAATTGGGTTGCCTAAGAATTTGAGCTCATTACCAGAACCTATGACCTATGTCATTCAGACCTTTAGCAACTGTTCTGCATTTTGGTCTCAGAATTAACACTAAGGAACAGATAGAAAAAGCATACCAGTCAGGCCCTATAGCTCACTTAATCCCTGAAAGCCCAGTAGTGCCACAATAACCAGCCCCCAAACATCCAGAAGACAAGCACAAAGATACATCGAAATGAGTGACTGCTCTGTTAAATATCATTCTATCATTATTCTAAAGAGTTGTGGGTTGGAATAAAATTCAGTAATGTTGCCAGAACCCAAGTGAATCAGCTTTAGTTTACTGTACACATTTTAATAAAACTTTGAGACAATATTGTGGGATGTCAGCTGATTGCTTTGAAAATAATAAGAATGATACATTATTAAACACAAGTTTCTTAAACAGATTAGAATACAATTTAGCTGGCCTTGTAACATGCCATAGGTCAAACTGGGGCACAACCAGAACTAATGAAGTAGTTAACTTAGTTGACCAATTATCTCACACTATGATAAAAAAGGAAAACCAAAAGACTCTTTGAATCATGCAGTTACAGTTAAAGCAATTAACTTCTCAAACCACTCAGCCTCAAAAATATATTAAGCCCTCTTAATCTGAGGACTCTTCCTTTCCAGTCTGTTACTACTGTACCTCAGAAGGGACTGCCTGAAACTGAAATGGAAGCAACAGCAGGAAGGTACAACTGAAGAAGACTAGGGGTGCTCTGAGAAAGTTAAAGGGTTTCATCTCTGCAAATATTCTACCCTAAAAAATTGAGAGAGATTAACATAATAATAAACCATGAGTGCTCATCTGCCTTAATTGACACAGGAGCAAATATTATAACTTTTATAAATCCTACCTTATTTAGAAACCCCATTCCTCAGAGTGATAAAAGGGTTAACATGGTTGATGTGTCTAATCAAACTATCTCATGTCTTAAATCCATATCTATAACTTATACTTTAATTGGATTGAACTTTCCCCTTGAGGGCTCTAAATGTGACACACTTAGTTGGTCCCATGTGTTTCTAATAAACTGTGGGGCCTTCATCAATGTTCTGGACTGTGATATCCTCAACATCCATAATGCCCATATCTCTTTTTCATCAAATGGTAAACATTTTTTAAGAATTCGAGACAGGAGACAAAAAATTCCAAATTAAAAACCATCCAGACAATGTACCAGGATTTAGTACTAATGATGTTAAAACACTACCTTGTGACTGGGAATATGAAATAGAGACAGAAAATAAAATATTACAAGAGAAGAGAGAACACTGGAATAAAGGGCAGAGAATGGTAAACTTTTTTTTTAACCTCCCGAATATTTCTGTTAACTCCAGAAGCAGAGCATTTGCTTAAGAGTATTCCCTCCAACTTAAGATCCCAGTCAAATACAAACATAAAGAAAATATTTTCAGGCATATCAATAAAAGGTTGAGATACACTCAAAGAAACCACTACCCAACTGTAAACAATATCCTCTATGACAGAAAGCCATAGATGGAATTGCCTCATCATACATTAACTCAAAAAGGAGCTCATTATTCTTTGTATTTGTCCCTGAAAAAGCCCTATATTCTCTGTAAAACAAAAACAAAACAAGTGGGAGAGGATGATAATTTTTACAGGACTTGAGGGCAGTAAACAGTGTCATAATACCCAGATACCCAGTAGTCCCCAACCCTCATACCCTTCTATCAGCTATACCGACTATCAGCCAACATTCCTCAGTTATGGATCCCTTCAGTGCCTCCTTTAGAATTCCTGTAGATCCAGAGAGCCAATATTGCTTGCCTTTACCTGGAAAGAATGACAATGTACATGGACTGTAATGCCCCAAGGGTATGCAGAAAATACCACTTATTTTTCTCAAATGTTAAAGGTTGATTTAGAGGATTTATTTTTTCCCCAGGATGCAACAGTCATCCAGTATGTGGATGACCTTCTCACTTGTTCAGACACGTATCTACTTTTCAGGAAGATACCTAGATGTACTCAAAAAGCCACCAAGAGATACAAAGTGTCTAAACATAGACTTCAGCTATGCCTGCCACAAGTTAAGTATTTGGGGGCATATTATCTCAGTGAAAGGACTTAGTATTAACCCTGATAGAGTGAAAGGAATTTAACCTTTTCCAATGCCTATTACTGAAAAACAACTTAGAGAATTTTTGGAACTGGCTGGCTACTGCAGGAATTGGATTCTGAATTTCTCTCTTATGGCTCAACCTCCGTATGCATACCTATAAAAATGAACAATCTGACTCCATCATGTGGACTCCAGAGGGACAATCAACTGTACAACGATTAAAGAAAACCCTTCTAAAATTTCATCATATTCAATCCACCCCACAAGTGTTTATGTCATACACTTTTGTGCAAATGAGGGAACCTGCCCAGAGTTTTGTGTATGCATGCCCTCAATGGACTGGGGACCCATCTGTGCACTGGGAGGATAGGGTAGAATCTGTTCTGTTCCATTGGTCTATATCTCTGTTTCGGTACCAGTACCATGCTGTTTTGGTTACTGGAGCCTTGGAATATAGTTTGAAGTCAGGTAGTGTGATACCTCCAGCTTTGTTCTTTTGACTTAGGATTGTCTTGGAGATGCGGGCTCTTTTTTCATTCCATATGAACTTTAAAGCAGTTGTTTCCAATTCTGTGAAGCAACTCATTGGTAGCTTGATGGGGATGGCATTGAATTTATAAATTACCTTGGGCAGTATGGCCATTTTTCACAATATTGATTGTTCCTATCCTTGAGCATGGTATGCTCTTCCGCTTGTTTGTTTCCTTTTTTATTTCACTGAGCAGTGGTTTGTAGTTCTCCTTGAAGAGGTCCTTTACATCCCTTGTAAGTTGGATTCCTAGGTATTTTATTCTCTTTGAAGCAATTGTGAATGGAAGTTCATTC